>NC_134411.1:104400058-104436476 GCF_038048845.1 Mixophyes fleayi
TTGACACACAGGATTAGCTCCATATAATTATAGCTGTATAGATAATATACAGTAAACACAATAAAGGCCATTTATGACCCTGCAGACACAGTCATGGTCATTGTATCACCCACCTGACGCCCACATTCTGGAACCGTCCCAGTAAAATCTCCCGGGTGCAGCCTAAACCTCATCATTATACAATACCGCTCGGATTATGATGGGAGTGGGGGGTATCTCCTTTATTACATGTGTCTGAATAGTGCTGATTCTGGCCTTGTGGGCGGGGCGTTGTGGAAATGTGGGCGTGGCCAGGGAGATCAGGATTGAGTTAGGGGGAAGGGGGTGCATAGGTTGTAATATGATCGGGGGGGGGGGATTATTTTATATTTTTTTTTTACATTAGTTGAGATACGCCTACAAATGTTGTATAGGGCGGGGTCTGGGTGATTGATCCTTAGTGGATCTTACATCATGGACTGTATGTCCCAGTCCCAAACCATTCATCACCAATGCAGAGTTTGGGCTTTACATTTACAGGACTGGGAACGCCGCCTGCAGCTACAGTGTGGATTCTTTGCTGTAAGAGCAGTACAGTAGCGACGTGTTGTTGTCAGAGAACGATTGGATCTCGCAGTGGAGCACGGAAGTATTATATGCACTATAGGAATGAACTGCTCAGGAGGGGTTTCACAATGCGGTAGAAGGCTGGATGAAAACAGAAATATCAGAACCCCAAACAGAGCACAGGACAGAATATAGTGTAGAACAAAACATAGCTTACTATATTAAACAGCACTGTATGGCACAGTATATAGTGGATGACAGTATATAGTAGATAGAGTACATAGCTGGGACACAACAAGATGCATCTCAGGGGGCGGTTAGAGCAAGATGCAGCCAATCAGATCATCTGAATGCTCACAGCAGCACCAAATACTTTATTAAATGAGTGAGCTCAACTTGTGGGAGTCAGAGACCTCTCCCTGTTCAAGGAAAATAGGGCATATTAAGGGGTCTATACATCAATAACATGCGGTGCTCCTAACGCTGCTCGCCGCAGTGATGTATGTTTATGCACCGCTATGATGCACCATGACGGTGCTACTCTCCGAGCCCCGGCGAAGTGACCTCTATGCTGCGGTCTTTATTCATGCGCACAGCGCTTCCACTGTATCTGGTTCTGTGAAGTCAGAGAGGCTTCAGCAGAGTCCCATAGGTAACGACAGATAACAACGTCGTCCTGAGCTGGCGTCACCTGTCTGCGCAATGCAAAGCTTATCAAAGCTTCATGTATTGCAGAACATCGCAGTCCCCATAGTAACCTATGGGGACTGCGACGCAGAACGGTATTTGCCTACACGGAGCAGATTTCTGTGAAATTTCCCCCATTAGGCAGTTAATGCATAGAAAATATACTTATAAGATGTGGAAACAGTAGTGTCTGCATCTTTTAAGTGTCAAAAAGGTTTGATGCATAGAGCCCATAGTCGGTTATATATATTCTATTTCCATACACTGTTATCAATAGTCTCATTAACTACAGACTGAGAGTTATATAGTGGAAGGAGCAGGGTCCCCAGCAGCACAGAGTATATCAGGAGATGAGTGTTGTGTTAGTGAGGACAGGGCTGCATGTGACAGGGGCAGTGACATGATGTGAGGAGGAGAATGGAGGCAGCAGGAAGCCACAGACTGAGAGTTATATACTGGAAGGAGCAGGATCCCCAGCAGCACAGAGTATATCAGGAGATGAGTGATGTGTTAGTGAGGACAGGGCTGCATGTGACAGGAGCAGTGACATGATGTGAGGAGGAGAATGGAGGCAGCAGGAAGCCACAGACTGAGAGTTATATAGTGTAAGGCGCAGGGTCCCCAGCAGAACAGGGATGTCACAGTGATGAGGGAAGATTGTGGTGTCAGACACAGCACCATTTCTTTTTTTCCTTTATATAGGAACTAATAGTATATGAGGAGCACAGGACATGACTGCAGTATTTGGGATCAGTTTACAGTATATAGAGGCACAGGAAATGAAGGCAGTGTCCCAAATCATCATAGAACACAAACAATCTTTAGGACTCCTGTCTGTAGGGCAGGTGCACACAGTGGCTGTAGGTTCTGCACAGTTGCACATTGATAAATGTAGATGAGAAAGATGTAGAGTGTGATAAATATGAGGGATCTCTGCAGCTACATCGCCATCTAGTGTATAGATCCCTTCCTGCAGCTCTGATTCAGCTCTTTATACAACAGGACTTGTTGGTTACCCCATGAACTGTGCATTATATGGGCCTAAAGAATTCTGCACATTATTTTGTGACTTTTTGGATGCAGAACCTGTTGTGAATATAGTGTCTAATTAATATTCCATCTTCGGGAAAGATGGAAGTAAGGAAGCTGTGAACTAGTCGGATGCCGGGGACTGGATCACGGACAAGAACTGAATGAATTAAGGACAATGGACCATTTCATGGATTTAAACTTTTGGGGAGTGTAAATATTATTTGCAATATTTCTTTGTAAATAATTTGCAAAGAACACATTTCTAAATTCAATAAGAACTACGACACAATTATATGATGGTCCAGATGTGAAACAAACTTTTATCTAACAGGAATTTCCAACAAAAGTACTTAGGGGCAGATTGAGTTCAGTACGAGGTTCCTCTGTCCTGTAATTGTCGGTATATCGCGCAGTATCACCGCCTGCAAAGTTCCTACACAATTGAATCTGCCCATAATGTAGTTCCCATATTGTCAGATTTCTTATATACTCACATATGGTATAAATGTATTGGGATCGGTCCTCGCAGCTAAGAATACACCCCGAACCGGTGTCTATTTGTTGTCCACTAAGGTCTACATTGAAACCTCTTTTCTCCCCCCACAATTACTGCTTATAATTAGCAGTCACAAGGTTTTACCCAGCAGGGGATGAGCGGAGTCTTCCATGCGCAAAGGGGCACCTTTATCAATATTCACATAAAGTGAAAAATAGTTTTCAATCCTTATCGCAATGATAAGGATTAAACTATTTCTCAATGTTATGTACAACCCAGCACAGAAACAGCAGTTCCGATAAACTTCTGTTTTTGTGATAAAAAAAAAATCAATCACACTTACCCCCCTCTTCGGAACGCGATGTCTACGGATCTCCTCCTCGTCCTCTTCACTTTTCTTCTTACAGCAATTCGAAGAACTGCACATGCGCACAAACATCTTGCTCTGTAGTTGCAGAGACAGAACGGTGAGTGACAGGGAGGGATCATGTGATCCCTCCACACATGCGCTCTCCAGCTCTGCTCTTCGGAGCAGAGCTGACAGTACTGAATTTTTTTTAATTTATGATAATGTACTCCAGCTTCAGCTGGTACATTATCATGACAAGTTTTCAAAAAAAACCTATTTTTCGGAACTTGTTAGATTGCGGCCGGGAGCAGTCACCATACTGTTGAATGGTGACTGCTCCCAAAAATGAAGCAGAATGCAAAGCAGCAGATATCCATGATATCTGCTGCGATGCACCGTTCATAAATATGTGGAGGACACAGAGGGGCCTGGACTGTACGGTAAGTGCACCATCACTATTTCTTAAATATGCCCCAAAGAGCGTTCACTATAACTTGGCGTGGTGACGGCGTTTGGTAATATCTATTTAGGTGGGGTCTGTGGTACCCTGGAGCATTCTGTGAATATGGGGCACAGCCCATAAAGGAAGAGGGATCTGAAAATGTGTCCTTAGAGGTTTTACAATGGTAACACCATATTGTAAGAAAAAAGGTCTCAGAATTTAAAAATGCTCTTTTTATACTTTAAAAATATTCTAAATCGTATAACAAAGTCTGGGCACCTTGGGCCTCCTATTTTCATATTCAAACTCCATTCTTATAGTGACTTTTGCTTTTTTGGCGCTACCCCACCTGGAACCTCTCCTGTACCCCATACCCCCACCCTCCTCGCTCTCTTCTTACTTTGATTTCCTGTCTCTTTATCTTTTCTTCCTAGCAGATTGCACGCCCCCCTCTCTGATAATACTGTCCATTCTCTTTTATTTTCTTTCTTTTTCTCTTTGATTAAACTGGTTCATCACCTATAATTATAAGTCCTTTAGATAAACGCTTAGGGCTAGATTTACTAAGCTGCGGGTTTGAAAAAGTGGGGATGTTGCCTATAGCAACCAATCAGATTCTAGCTTTCATTTTGTAGAAAGGGCTAAATAAATGACAGCTAGAATCTGATTGGTTGCTATAGGCAACATCCCCACTTTTTCAAACCCGCAGCTTAGTAAATCTAGCCCTTAGTGTCTTGTGCAACCACTTGCACCTATTTGTTTCTGAATATTTTGCTCTATTCTTTGAGTGTTCATGAGCTATTTGTTCTCCAGAACACCAGTGCCTGTTGTTAACCGTTGACCTTTGCAAAAATAAAGTCTTTAATAGTATTTTCTTCCATGTACTTTCCTAATCAAATAGACATTTTATAATTCCTTTCTATTCACTTCTAACCGTAATTACTGTTGTAATGTGAAGTGCTGATTTCATGTAGACTATAAAATGCTGCTTTTGTGGCATTAACTAAATCGCTGTTAATGCTTTCCTCATTCACATAAGAAAAAGCAGTATATATATAGTATATACATATACACATACTATATATAGATGGAGAATAATACGCTATTTGCTCATCATTCCTACGTCCCGTGGTACAAGCAGAGAACATGGGAACGGTTGGATTCCTACAAACCGCCTGGTTTACCACCACCCACCACGGAGTTGAACGTTGTGAACCCCGCAAGGTTCGGACTTTGCTGCATAGACCACAATGGTTGCGGTTCTCCAGATGGGTACCGGGTGAGATTGACAGGAGAAAAGGATGGTATCCGACAAGAAGAGACAAGGGGGCACATTTATCATCACTCGCAAAATATGAAAAATAGTTTTCAATCCTTATCGCATTGATAAGGATTGAACTATTTCTCATATTTATTAAAAAAGCAACACAGGAACAGCAGTTCTGAAAAATTGCTGTTCCTGTGAAGTAGAAATCATACTTACCCCCCTCTTCGGTTCTGAAGCAGTATGTGGTCAACGGGGGTCCTGTTCTTACTCCAGTGCGCATGCGCTGAGTGAAACCCTCGGGCATGCGCACAAACATCTCTGTTCTCTATTGGCAGTTATAGTTTGCAGAGAGAGAGTGTGAATGACAGGGTGGGATCATGTGATCCCTGCACACATGCGCTGTCCAGCTCTGCTCGTCGGAGCAGAACTGACAACACTGAAACTTTTCATTAATGATAATGTACTCCAGCTTCAGCTGGTACATTATCAAGACAAGTTCCCGAAAAAATCTATTTTTCGGAACTTGTTAGATTGCAAGAGGGAGCAGTCACCATACTGTAGAATGGTGACTACTCCCCAAAACGAAGCAGAATGCAAAGCAGCAGATATCCACGATATCTGCTGTGATGCATCTTTAATAAATATGCGGGACACATCGGGGCCTGGATTCTATGTTAAGTGCACGTTAGTGCATCATCACAATTTGTTAAATATACCCCCATGATAGCTCAGAAGAGTATAGTGCTGGGTACCGGGAGCTGCTGAGTAGGAACTGATACAGGATAAAGACAGAAGGAACAGAATGCCAGGATCCACAAGGAGCCAAAAGAAACCAACTGCTAAGCAGGACATGAAGCACCATATTGCCAGAACAGGTGCCTTAAATAGTGCCCAGGATGAGGGGGAGGGAGAGGAAACACATAATCCAGGATGGCAGCCACCATCGGAAGACGTCAGAGCGGAGGAGCTCAGTCCCGTGCCCTGGACCCCGGTACGTCAGCTGGAGGGTCCGGCGAGTGATACGAATACACTGGGCCGTGCAGTCAACAATCCGACCTTACACAGGGACAGTCCATTTGCAGCGTTTCCACCATAAAGCGGCTGTACTTAGTATTCAGCGTTTCTTACAGACTTGCGGTAAACACAACTGTACCGTAAGATGTACCAATGAGTGTAGCATGTCCTCCCGCAGACACTTGAACACGTCTCAGGCGATGATGTTTCCGCCGCCGGTGGCCATATGTAATCACTTCTTATTGGCCGTTTACCAGTGGGTGCAGATTTATATGTAGTTACATTGTTTTACTGGCACTATTCTGTGTGTATTAGACAGGTAACAGATAATGTGCAGACCAGACCCAAGCGATGGTAGTGAGTTACCCTAAACTTGCCGTACCCTTTGGGGTCATCACTCGCACCTCAGGCTCCTGTGTGACAGGAACCAGATGGCCCCACACCTGCAGGTTTGAACAGTTACCAGTGAGGAGATGAATGGGACAATCACATTTGGATGAAATAAATGAGGTTGTTTAGTCACTTAAATCCATCATCCAGCGTTGCCCTCACTTGACACAAGAGCTGACAGTCTTACTTCCTATCTCTTGCAAGTACATTAGCGTACTGGCATGCTCTGTCCTTGGCTATACTTAGGACACTAACCCCAGGATCCTCTCTTCATCACACTGCTCTTATAGGGGGGCAGACTGCAAGCTCCGGGCTCCCCAGAATCACTGGAGCCCCTCTGTGTTCCGGGTCCACCCTCTAGGAACCATGACACGATCTGCAGAACGATCATACAAACCGCCCACAGTCTACGGATATAACTTAGAATTAAGCTGGAAAGTTTTTCAATCCAAAATTCTGAACCAACACCCAGCTCAGGACCCTGAGTCTCTCCCCACACCCTACAAGAGGCGTGCCATTATGTGCCAGGCATTACAATCAAACAATGTAAATGAATACACGTAGAGTAATTACAAAAAAAAAAAAATGCTTTGTGTGCTACAGAGAATGTAGGTTACCCCATATTATACTACAAGTCCCCCAACTCCTGACATCACTACTGTGCCCCCTGGCTCCAGGTCTGCAGAAACTCTAGCGACACTGCTCAGTCTGCCCCAGGACTTATTTGGGGGCTCAAGATTTGAGCAGTTCATACAGAGGCGATGGGTCATATGTAATAACTGGTATAACAACACAGCCTCCCTCTCCGATGTACGGAGGATATGCTCATCCATCAACTCACTGCAAAACCTCAATCACCACAACTCCCCCTATGGCCAAGAACCAGACAAGTCTTTAGAGCACCGGGAGGCGCTGGGGCTTCCAGTCCAGACTGACGCATGTAGCCGGGCTCTGTTCCTGCACACAGTTTCTCAGCAACATTAAAGGCCTGGAGAAATGACCCGGCCTCTAGGCCTGTCCCTTATTACAGACACCCCAGCAGGTCACCTCAATATTCTAACCCCAGAGATAAACCTGGGAACTATAAGAGTTATAGATCCGCTAACTGTAGGTTCTCACCCTGCGCTACATGAACCCCGAGAGCCAGCGCTTCAGTCTGATAAATACAACTTGAAATAACATTCAGTTTATTAAAAAAGAATAAACCATATACACAAATTAGAAGGGACAGATTGGTAAAGTAGTGGTTTGGAATAAGTCCACACATTTTAGGGGTACTTGGTAAAAGCTTTAGACCCCATCACACGGGGCCTCTTCACTATAGAGCAGGTGGGCTCAGGCCATAGGTGAGAATGGAGAGTACGATTTACTAAGATCACATGTGAAGGTGTTTGACCCAACTCTTATATTCCACAGAGATTACCATGACCTTTCTATAAAGGTACATTCCCAGCTCCTCTCCCCCCGGATAACAGGCCTCACACCCCTGGAATGTAGGTGACAGACAAGATACCTCTTACCTGGCCATTAATCTCCCTAATTTTCGGGCTGAATTAGAGGCATGGAAAGCGTTTAATGGAAAGATCAAAGACCCTCTATTGTGATTTCCCTTTATACTCCCATTCCAGGGCAGTTCTATATAATAAGTCTTCAGGAACGCGATCTAGTATTTGGCTTAATATCTTTTACACGGATAAGATGAAAACCTCAGTCCCATCTGCACAAAGGTACATTTCAGATCATTTGCTTTTATTTGTAATTAGTACTCACAAATCCAATATTCCTTCCTCAGCAGGTAGAGTACAGAATTGTACAACTCGCGTCCTCTCCCCCTTGTGGGTGCAGATAGCTCCCTCCTCACCCCCTTCACTATATCTAATGGAGACCAGACCTCTTCTTTCACCCTCTAGTAACCAACCTCATGTTACTGACGTGTTTATTTCCCTTCTTTTGTAGATGGTGGATATTGATGTAATATAGACCATGTTGCTTCTTACGATAATACAATAATGTTCTTGGCCAAGTTATACTATATTCTTCCTTTATGAGATTACATATAGTCCAACTTTTTTAAAGTTTGTAATCCCGGGTCTGTCACCGCGGCTTTATCTTCCAAAACATCTGGACCATCCTCTTTGACGGAAGTTACCAGGTTAGCTTGGTGGAAACGTCTCTGAAGGTCCTACATAGAATGTTTTAGGTTCCGTAGAGAATTGCTCTGTTCCCCAGGTTGGTTCTAACACTATATGGTAAATGCGGCTGTACTCAGAGAAAGGGGGAGATTCAGTATCAGAGAAAGGGGGAGCTTCAGTATCAGAGAAAGGGGGAGCTTCAGTAAGCCGCGACGTTCCCCAGGACATCACAATTGCACATTTTTCCGTTACTACAGTAAATTCTCAGCTGATTTTTCCTCGTACCTCGATGAGGCTGCAATGTTCTGAGGAACATGGCGGCTTATTGAATCTGCCCCACAGTGTACAAAGCTCCTTGGTGAAGTTATAATAATTACATTCCAGAAACCAGAGATTGGAAAAGGGGATATTGTAACCACAGATTGATCTGCTCTTCTCTGTCTCATTCAAACTAGACCAAAATATTGGCAGCAGTGTATTGTAGTATAAAGGGAATTTTCAGGTAAAGTATTAAACATAAATACATAATTCTATCAGTAGTGTTTACACGGAGACATCAGTGCAGCCATATAGAGTATATGCCCTGCTGAATAACCAGACGAGTAATCACTCCCAGGCCGAATCCCATGTAACTGGGCACAATAAGTGATCTCCAGACAGGATCCCCGGGACCAGGTCACGTTTGGTGATCTCCAGACGGAGATCGGTTACCAAGTAGCCAGACGCTATAGTTTTGCCTGTATATGAAAATAGTTATGTTACCTGGGCAGAGAATCATTTTAAAGTGGAACTAAGCAGAAACAAATATTGCCACGTATTTTATGTATCTCTGTGAACGTAAATAAAGGACATATTATATGGAGTTACCGCAGTTCTATAACTGATATATATATATTCTATATAACACTGGCCACAGCCTTTCACAGTATACCGCTTTCAATAAAGATGTCATTTAGGGAGATATGGGGTAGGACTTGCAGAAAATATGGCAGTGTGTGGTACAATGTATCAATGAGTAAGCAGAACTGTTCTAACATTGAAATTAAGGTAAGACAGCGGTCACCAAATGGCTGTAATGTCAAAATATTTGTGAGAAAAATGGAATAAAATCAAGTGTCTGTGTGACACTAATTGTGTGTTTGTGAGATCTCAGAAACTGCACATTCTGCATAAAGCAAGTAGTGAGACCCTGATACAAGTGTGACCACTGTGCAACGTACACACTAACCCTGTAACTCAGTATACCATATTGTGCAATAGTAAGATGATCCCTCCGCATCATACATGCTCACCAGACACACACAGATCCTCCGTCCACACGGACCGGACGTGTACACAGATCCTCCGTCCCCACTGACCGGAGACACACACATCCTCCGTCCACACTGACGTACGTGCACACAGATCCTCCGTCCACACTGGCCGGACGCGCACACAGATCCTCCGTCCACAAGGACCGGACACACACACAGATCCTCCGTCCACAAGGACCGGACACACACACAGATCCTCCGTCCACACTGACCGGACGCGCACACAGATCCTCCGTCCACAAGGACCGGACACACACACAGATCCTCCGTCCACAAGGACCGGACACACACACAGATCCTCCGTCCACACTGACCGGACGCGCACACAGATCCTCCGTCCACACTGACCGGACGCGCACACAGATCCTCCGTCCACACTGACCGGACACACACAGATCTTCCGTCCACAAGGACCGGACACACACACAGATCTTCCGTCCACAAGGACCGGACACACACACAGATCCTCCGTCCACAAGGACCGGACATACACACAGATCCTCCATCCACAAGGACCGGACACACACACAGATCCTCCATCCACAAGGACCGGACACACACACAGATCCTCTATCCACAATGACCGGACACACACACAGATCAGATCCTCCGTCCACACTGACCGGACGCGCACAAAGATCCTCCGTCCACACTGACCGGACACACACACAGATCTTCCGTCCACAAGGACCGGACACACACACAGATCTTCCGTCCACAAGGACCGGACACACACACACATTCTCCATCCACAAGGACCGGGGACACACACAGATCTTCCGTCCACAAGGACCGGACACACACACAGATCTTCCGTCCACAAGGACCGGCCACACACACACATTCTCCGTCCACAAGGACCGGCCACACACACACATTCTCCGTCCACAAGGACCGGACACACACACACATTCTCCGTCCACAAGGACCGGACACACACACAGATCCTCCGTCCACACTGACCAGACGCACACAACCTACAGAAGAAAAGAAGGGCAGCCCAAAGTGCTGAACAGAGGTATTTATAGATTGGATTCCAAGTGGGTGGGAGACCACTCAGCCTAGGGCCAAGTCTGTACCTAACATCTCATGCCCAGATGGGCCCTTCACTGCTGTCGGGCACTGGATGGATAGATGAAACAATGGGCCCCAACCCACCTGAGAAAAGCAGGAGAAAACAGGGGTTACAGCTGAGGTGCAACCAGAAAGGTCTGTTATCATTGCGACATTCCACATCTTCATATACACCAAGGTGTTTGTATAACGTGTAGAGGCAATTCGAAGAGGGATTACCCACAATGCAAGTCTCCTCAATCACAATCAAGGCCCTTAGGAACCGCAGGCCATGAGGAGCTCTGAGCTGCAAAACATGGCTACAGGCTGGGGGCTCGTCCTGCGTCCAGGGAGCCAGACGCACGTAGAAAAGTGTGGAAAATACCAAATAACACTGTAATCAATAGAGCTTTGCAGTGAGTCGCTAGCACAGCACTTTGTGACCCTTGTTTACTCATTTAACATAATAAAAAACACTTGTTTTCCACCCAGATAAATGTATTTAGTAACTTGCATCCCAGAACTCATTGCACAGGCAGCAGATCTGAACGTACGTACACCAGGACCTGGTCTCCGAGGTAGCTTTAGAACACGCGCTAAGAGCGGGGTGAAACCAGACTGGGTGAGGAGGACATCACAAATCATCACCAAACCTCTCAGCGCTGGAGCAAGGGGTTACGTGATGTTTTGCAGCTCTCCAAGCAATGTGACTGGAAGGGGTTAATGTAATGTATATGGAAGATGACGGCTACAGACAAACTAGACATTCACCTGCAGTAACCAGTGTGTGAAAGCCCCCCCAAACTGAACGCCCTGCACCTGCAAACCCCAACCTTCCTCTCCAGTGGTCTTGTTCAGCACGATGAGGGAATCGGTAACCCCAAAGCCCCTCCACTCGCAGTGACAGGCAGACGCCAAGGCAAATTACTCAGGAAACACAAAATTAAGACTGGTAACAGCCCAGAACGCTGAATCTTGGCATCATAACTTAAAACGTCCCTGGATATTGGTCATAAAAACGAAAACAAAAGCAACGGTGTTGGGGATATTGCTGCTTCAAGAGAGGTGGGTCTACTGTATTCGGTGAGTAACACCCTGTAACATACCACTCACAACTAATAACTGGGGTCCCGGGGGCCCCTAACTCCATTCTTATCTACAGCTGGGCCCTTCTTAACTTGCAAAAAGGCTCCGCTCACCTTGGTTAGACCTGACAACCCTACAAGGAAGCTCTGTCCAAAAGGCAAAGGGTTAAATCAAGGTACACAGAAGCTTCCTGTCCTCAGACATAACAAAGGGCAAGGGGAGGGCTGAGGTTTTGGGCCCCCAGGTTTCAACCATGGCTGTTTCTGTCTTGTGGGGGCTGCGTCAGAGACAGCCTGTCCATCGCAGTCTCTCGGTAACATAAGGGGTGCTGGGTTCTGGTGCCGCTGTGATCAGCAACATAAACTGTCCTCGTACTGTCCACATTCACTGCGGCCGATACCAGGAAGTGCTCCAGTGCGTACGCCTGGTTCTGCTCACGGAAACAAGGTGATAACACAGCAGCGGCGCCCTGCGGACGGGGAGAAAGGACAGGAAGTCACGTGTCATGCAGCGGTGCCAGTATGTTAGACCTGTAATAAACCATAACCCAGCGTGTAAATAAACCGTGACACATTGGGACATCTGTACCCCACGTGTCCCAGACCAACCTTCTGCAGACACCGGAGCTAGCTCGATATATATATATATATATATATATTACTCACACACTCTGCTTCTATTAATCTGTATAATACAAAGCCATGACCCCTCACAGTTTCCACAAGGTCCTGTGATTTGGGGCGCTCCGATCACACCCACCCCCATTTCCGCTGTGGTTACAATCCTTACCCACAATCCCCAGTCCTCATCGCGCTGTCGACAGGCTGCCAGGGAGCAGATTGCCGTCTGTCTGCGCTTGCTGTTCCTTCACTACAGGATCTGAGGAAGGACAAAGACACAATGAGGAGTCGTCACAGAGGACGGGGGGGAACATACAGCAAACACAAACGGCCAACACTTGCGCAGACTGTTCCTGCGATACCCACTGATACACCAAGAGGAGGAAGACAATGACCAATCATCTGCTTCCTCCTGTCGGCAGCGACACACACTTGTGAATTATGGACCCCCAACACCTCTGGGGGCCACATGACGGAAATGTAACCAGTATTATTATCAACAAAAAGCGAGGGGGAAAATGTACACACACAGTAGGAGTGACAGTAAGACAGGGACTCACAGAAGTAGGGATGCTCCATGGCTTCACGCGCTGTGAGTCTCTGCTGATGGTCGTAGCGCAGTAACTTATCCAGCATGTCTAGAGCCTCCGCACTCACCAAATGACGGTTCTCACTGTGCAGGAAATTCTCCCAGCGTTTCCGCGAGTGTCTGTGGATCAGGGAGATCGTGGAGGAGGCACTTAGCAATTAAGAATTCAAATTCCACTCTCACACTAGTTACGTAAAAAGTTTCTACTCACTGTCCCAGGATGTCATTGAAATGAGGATCCAGTTCTATGTGATACTTCTTCAAGTATCCAAACAGGTCATCAGTGCCCAAGACTTTAGCGATGCGCACAAGCTGCAGAAACACAAGACCCCGAGTAAGTGACAGACGCAGAAAACAATATACTGCGCATATGTTATGACCGATAGGTTACGAAGGCCAGACACTATGTGCTGGTTATTGCTGAGGACTGAGGAATAATATCGTGGGCATTACACGCATTATATTACTGAGTAAATGTTGTGCAGTACACGTTACCCTGTAAGGGAATATACCCAAACCACACACAATATAGTTTCATTGCACACCGTTCATCTGTTCACAGATTGCTGTTAATAAAAATAATTCTACACCACGGTGCTTCATATAATTAACATTTACCGTTAAAACACTGACACACCTCCCTCCACCATATATATATGTAACGCCCACTAGTGGCATTTTAGTAAACCCTGCACCCCAGTGAATACAGGAGGGGTCACCTTGAGGGTAAGCTAGGTGTTTGTGAAAGTGACCCAAACTGGTTGGTATGGTGAGAACCCAGCCCAGCCTGTGAGACTGAGTGAGAGGATGGAGGGGCTGTCAGAAAGGGGGGAAAGAGATTGCCTGGGAGTGTGAGCGCGGTGACTGCGTAAGGGCAAGTACTGTGTGCCTGAACCACGGGAGAGTCCCCAGAGCAGAGACCCCTGGAGAGAAGGGGGGAATTGCTGCAAGTGGCTGCATGTAGGAGCTGCATATGTGTTGGAGATAAGCTACACTGTGATTCTGGTTGAACTGTGAGTAGCTGTGGAACTACTGTGACCAGGAGAACCTGGTATGTACTGTGATAAAACCAGCAGTGTGGCTGCATATACAGAGGGGAGGAGTCCCTAATCCCAGTGAGGGGGGAGAACCTCATATCACTAAAGAGAACCCCAAGAGAGAGGGGAATATTTTGCATGGAAGAGACCCTGGAGTGAGGGTTGCTGCAAGAGGCGTGGTAGCTGAAGTGTCAGAGCCAGGGGCTGAGGGTACACAGAGAGAAGTGTCAGAGCCAGGGGCTGTGCTACACAGAGAGAAGTGTCAGAGCCAGGGGCTGTGCGTACACAGAGAGAAGTGTCAGAGCCAGGGGCTGTGCGTACACAGAGAGAAGTGTCAGAGCCAGGGGCTGTGCGTACACAGAGAGAAGTGTCAGAGCCAGGGGCTGAGGGTACACAGAGAGAAGTGTCAGAGCCAGGGGCTGAGTATACACAGAGAGAAGTGTCAGAGCCAGGGGCTGTGCGTACACAGAGAGAAGTGTCAGAGCCAGGGGCTGAGGGTACACAGAGAGGAGTGTCAGAGCCAGGGGCTGAGGGTACACAGAGAGAAGTGTCAGAGCCAGGGGCTGAGGGTACACAGAGAGAAGTGTCAGAGCCAGGGGCTGAGGGTACACAGAGAGAAGTGTCAGAGTCAGGGGCTGAGGGTACACAGAGAGAAGTGTCAGAGCCAGGGGCTGTGCGTACACAGAGAGAAGTGTCAGAGCCAGGGGCTGTGCGTACACAGAGAGAAGTGTCAGAGCCAGGGGCTGAGGGTACACAGAGAGAAGTGTCAGAGCCAGGCTGAGTGTACACAGAGAGAAGTGTCAGAACCAGGGGCTGTACGTACACATAGAGAAGTGTTAGAGCCAGGGACTGTGCGTACACAGAGAGAAGTGTTAGAGCCAGGGGCTGTGCGTACACAGAGAGAAGTGTTAGAGCCAGGGGCTGTGCGTACACAGAGAGAAGTGTTAGAGCCAGGGGCTGTGCGTACACAGAGAGAAGTGTCAAAGCGCAGGAGAGAAATCCTCCCCGCAGAGGAGGGTTGAGCTGCAGGTGAGAGTTACACAGCGTGTGTCAGAACTGCATTACAAAGAAGCTGCCTGCCTGTTAGCATCCATGTGAGTGCCCCTGCAGAGGAGAGTGAACTGAAGTGGTGTATGGAGTACTGGTGTGTAAGAGACATGTGAATTATGTTATATTACATCTAGATAACATTAAGAACTGTAAAGGAGGAGAAAGGAGATATATTTGTAACCATATTCGTATTGCTCATGAAGAACTGTGCTGGAGAGAGTAAGGAGCTGTATATATATTTCTTTCTTAATGCAACCATTATGATTATCGTGCTGGAGGAAGAGGAGTGTAAATAAAGAGTTCAGTTTGTCATAGAGATGATCTGGTGCCCAAATTATTGTGACGTTTATTGCACTGCACAACCAAGTGACATCACCTGTGTCCCAATACTTACAAAGAAACACCTGCATGTGCAGGGACCCCCTGGTCATTTACACCCATGCCAATCAGCTAGCCAGGGCTAGAGAAGGAGGTGCACTGTGTAACAACTGCACTCCACACAGTGTAAGGGGGTGAGAAACATATATATATATAAATAAACAAACATATATATATATATACACACACACACACACACACAGTATATAACCATCCTTTACAGAGATATTTACACACCTGATCGTAGTTGTCCTGACCGTGAAAAAACGGCTCCTTGCGGAAGATCATACTGGCCAACATACAACCAAGACTCCACATGTCCAGGCTATAATCATACATCTGCAGAGGACAGCAGAACATGTCAGGGGTACAGAGGGGGCAGAGGGTAGACAGACAATGGATCAGCTTTCACTTACCTGGTAATCAACCAACAACTCGGGGCCCTTGAAGTATCGAGAAGCAACGCGCACATTGTACTCCTGTGCCGGATGGTAGAACTCCGCCAAACCCCAGTCTATCAAACGAAGCTGGAAAACAGGACAGGTGGACAAGCGGGATGAGGAGAGGAGCTACAACGTGGATTATCTCCACTTCCCAATAGGTTTATGGTGTACGGAGCTGCGCACATCACGTAACTCATACATAGGAAGACAGGAAGAGAGAGACACACTCCCAGTACCTTCTTATGCTGGTGATCAATCATGACGTTATGGGGCTTCACGTCTCGGTGCATCACTCCTTGACTGTGGCAGTAATCAAGAGCCTGTACAAGGGAAAAGTTCAAGTGAGACATTGAATCTGAAGGCATCCCGATGTCTAACACAGCAAACGATAATAAGCGCTCATGTACAGGACAACTGGAGAAAACCTGCGACGTGCGCCCTGCGCTGCACAGTCAGCAGAAGATCTCCAGGAGGAAGTGAGTCCTAACTCATGACCAGATCATGTTCAGAGAGTCCATTACGCTTACTACATAGGACTAGGACACGAAAAGGACTGATAGATTGATAGCACTTTCTCGAATGTGCAGGGAGACGTGTGACAGGGACAGGGGAGAATATGCTCCAGGGGGACGTGTGACAGGGACAGGGGAGAAGATGCTGCAGGGGGACGTGTGACAGGGAGAGGGGAGAAGATGCTGCAGGGGGACGTGTGACAGGGGAGAAGATGCTGCAGGGGGACGTGTGACAGGGACAGGGGAGAAGATGCTGCAGGGGGACGTGTGACAGGGACAGGGGAGAAGATGCTGCAGGGGGACGTGTGACAGGGACAGGGGAGAAGATGCTGCAAGGGGACGTGTGACAGGGACAGGGGAGAAGATGCTGCAGGGGGACGTGTGACAGGGAGAGGGGAGAAGATGCTGGAGGGGGACGTGTGACAGGGACAGGGGAGAAGATGCTGCAGGGAGACGTGTGACAGGGACAGGGGAGAAGATGCTGCAGGGGACGTGTGACAGGGACAGGGGAGAAGATGCTGGAGGGGGACGTGTGACAGGGACAGGGGAGAAGATGCTGCAGGGGGACGTGTGACAGGGACAGGGGAGAAGATGCTGCAGGGGACGTGTGACAGGGACAGGGGAGAAGATGCTGCAGGGGGACGTGTGACAGGGACAGGGGAGAAGATGCTGCAGGGGGACGTGTGACAGGGAGAGGGGAGAAGATGCTGCAGGGGGACGTGTGACAGGGAGAGGGGAGAAGATGCTGCAGGGGGACGTGTGACAGGGACAGGGGAGAAGATGCTGCAGGGGGACGTGTGACAGGGACAGGGGAGAAGATGCTGCAGGGAGACATGTGACAGGGACAGGGGAGAAGATGCTGCAGGGAGACGTGTGACAGGGACAGGGGAGAAGATGCTGCAGGGAGACGTGTGACAGGGACAGGGGAGAAGATGCTGCAGGGGGACGTGTGACAGGGACAGGGGAGAAGATGCTGCAGGGGACGTGTGACAGGGACAGGGGAGAAGATGCTGCAGGGGACGTGTGACAGGGACAGGGGAGAAGATGCTGCAGGGGACGTGTGACAGGGACAGGGGAGAAGATGCTGCAGGGGACGTGTGACAGGGACAGGGGAGAAGATGCTGCAGGGGGACGTGTGACAGGAAGAGGGGAGAAGATGCTGCAGGGAGACGTGTGACAGGGAGAGGGGAGAAGATGCTGCAGGGAGACGTGTGACAGGGAGAGGGGAGAAGATGCTGCAGGGAGACGTGTGACAGGGACAGGGGAGAAGATGCTGCAGGGGGACGTGTGACAGGGACAGGGGAGAAGATGCTGCAGGGGGACGTGTGACAGGGACAGGGGAGAAGATGCTCCAGGGGGACGTGTGACAGGGACAGGGGAGAAGATGCTCCAGGGAGACGTGTGACAGGGACAGGGGAGAAGATGCTGCAGGAGATGTGTGACAGGGACAGGGGATAAGATGCTGCAGGGGGACGTGTGACAGGGACAGGGGAGAAGATGCTGCAGGGGGACGTGTGACAGGGACAGGGGAGAAGATGCTGCAGGGGGACGTGTGACAGGGACAGGGGAGAAGATGCTGCAGGGGACGTGTGACAGGGACAGGGGAGAAGATGCTGCAGGGGGACGTGTGACAGGGAGAGGGGAGAAGATGCTGCAGGGAGACGTGTGACAGGGAGAGGGGAGAAGATGCTGCAGGGAGACGTGTGACAGGGAGAGGGGAGAAGATGCTGCAGGGAGACGTGTGACAGGGACAGGGGAGAAGATGCTGCAGGGGGACGTGTGACAGGGACAGGGGAGAAGATGCTGCAGGGGGACGTGTGACAGGGACAGGGGAGAAGATGCTGCAGGGGGACGTGTGACAGGGACAGGGGAGAAGATGCTGCAGGGGGACGTGTGACAGGGACAGGGGAGAAGATGCTGCAGGGGGACGTGTGACAGGGACAGGGGAGAAGATGCTGCAGGGGGACGTGTGACAGGGACAGGGGAGAAGATGCTGCAGGAGATGTGTGACAGGGACAGGGGAGAAGATGCTGCAGGGGGACGTGTGACAGGGACAGGGGAGAAGATGCTGCAGGGGGACGTGTGACAGGGACAGGGGAGAAGATGCTGCAGGGGGACGTGTGACAGGGACAGGGGAGAAGATGCTGCAGGGGGACGTGTGACAGGGACAGGGGAGAAGATGCTGCAGGGGGACGTGTGACAGGGACAGGGGAGAAGATGCTGCAGGGGGACGTGTGACAGGGACAGGGGAGAAGATGCTGCAGGGGGACGTGTGACAGGGACAGGGGAGAAGATGCTGCAGGGGGACGTGTGACAGGGACAGGGGAGAAGATGCTGCAGGGGGACGTGTGACAGGGACAGAGGAGAAGATGCTGCAGGGAGTTGTGTGACAGGGACAGAGGAGAAGATGCTGCAGGGGGACGTGTGACAGGGACAGGGGAGAAGATGCTGCAGGAGATGTGTGACAGGGACAGGGGAGAAGATGCTGCAGGAGATGTGTGACAGGGGAGAAGATGCTGCAGGGGGACGTGTGACAGGGACAGGGGAGAAGATGCTGCAGGAGATGTGTGACAGGGACAGGGGAGAAGATGCTGCAGGGGACGTGTGACAGGGACAGGGGAGAAGATGCTGCAGGGGACGTGTGACAGGGACAGGGGAGAAGATGCTGCAGGGGGACGTGTGACAGGGAGAGGGGAGAAGATGCTGCAGGGGGACGTGTGACAGGGACAGGGGACAAGATGCTGCAGGGGGACGTGTGACAGGGACAGGGGAGAAGATGCTGCAGGGGGACGTGTGACAGGGACAGGGGAGAAGATGCTGCAGGGGGACGTGTGACAGGGACAGGGGAGAAGATGCTGCAGGAGATGTGTGACAGGGACAGGGGAGAAGATGCTGCAGGGGGACGTGTGACAGGGACAGGGGAGAAGATGCTGCAGGAGATGTGTGACAGGGACAGGGGAGAAGATGCTGCAGGGGGACGTGTGACAGGGACAGCGGAGAAGATGCTGCAGGGGGACGTGTGACAGGGACAGGGGAGAAGATGCTGCAGGGGGACGTGTGACAGGGACAGGGGAGAAGATGCTGCAGGAGATGTGTGACAGGGACAGGGGAGAAGATGCTGCAGGGGGACGTGTGACAGGGACAGGAGAGAAGATGCTGCAGGGGGACGTGTGACAGGGACAGGGGAGAAGATGCTGCAGAGGGATATGTTACAGGGACAGGGGAGAAGATGCTGCAGGAGATGTGTGACAGGGACAGGGGAGAAGATGCTGCAGGGGGACGTGTGACAGGGACAGGGGAGAAGATCCTGCAGGGGGACGTGTGACAGGGACAGGGGAGAAGATGCTGCAGGGGGACGTGTGACAGGGACAGGGGAGAAGATGCTGCAGGAGATGTGTGACAGGGAGAGGGGAGAAGATGCTGCAGGGGGATATGTTACAGGGACAGGGGAGAAGATGCTGCAGGGGGATATGTTACAGGGACAGGGGAGAAGATGCTGCAGGAGATGTGTGACAGGGAGAGGGGAGAAGATGCTGCAGGGGGACGTGTGACAGGGACAGGGGAGAAGATGCTCCAGGGGGACGTGTGACAGGGACAGGGGAGAAGATGCTGCAGGAGATGTGTGACAGGGGAGAAGATGCTGCAGGGGGACGTGTGACAGGGACAGTGGAGAAGATGCTGCAGGGGGACGTGTGACAGGGACAGGGGAGAAGATGCTGCAGGGGGACGTGTGACAGGGACAGGGGAGAAGATGCTGCAGGAGATGTGTGACAGGGACAGGGGAGAAGATGCTGCAGGGGGACGTGTGACAGGGACAGGGGAGAAGATGCTGCAGGGGGACGTGTGACAGGGACAGGGGAGAAGATGCTGCAGGGGGACGTGTGACAGGGACAGGGGAGAAGATGCTGCAGGGGGACGTGTGACAGGGACAGGGGAGAAGATGCTGCAGGGGGACGTGTGACAGGGACAGGGGAGAAGATGCTGCAGGGGGACGTGTGACAGGGACAGAGGAGAAGATGCTGCAGGGAGTTGTGTGACAGGGACAGAGGAGAAGATGCTGCAGGGGGACGTGTGACAGGGACAGGGGAGAAGATGCTGCAGGAGATGTGTGACAGGGACAGGGGAGAAGATGCTGCAGGAGATGTGTGACAGGGGAGAAGATGCTGCAGGGGGACGTGTGACAGGGACAGGGGAGAAGATGCTGCAGGAGATGTGTGACAGGGACAGGGGAGAAGATGCTGCAGGGGACGTGTGACAGGGACAGGGGAGAAGATGCTGCAGGGGACGTGTGACAGGGACAGGGGAGAAGATGCTGCAGGGGGACGTGTGACAGGGAGAGGGGAGAAGATGCTGCAGGGGGACGTGTGACAGGGACAGGGGACAAGATGCTGCAGGGGGACGTGTGACAGGGACAGGGGAGAAGATGCTGCAGGGGGACGTGTGACAGGGACAGGGGAGAAGATGCTGCAGGGGGACGTGTGACAGGGACAGGGGAGAAGATGCTGCAGGAGATGTGTGACAGGGACAGGGGAGAAGATGCTGCAGGGGGACGTGTGACAGGGACAGGGGAGAAGATGCTGCAGGAGATGTGTGACAGGGACAGGGGAGAAGATGCTGCAGGGGGACGTGTGACAGGGACAGCGGAGAAGATGCTGCAGGGGGACGTGTGACAGGGACAGGGGAGAAGATGCTGCAGGGGGACGTGTGACAGGGACAGGGGAGAAGATGCTGCAGGAGATGTGTGACAGGGACAGGGGAGAAGATGCTGCAGGGGGACGTGTGACAGGGACAGGAGAGAAGATGCTGCAGGGGGACGTGTGACAGGGACAGGGGAGAAGATGCTGCAGAGGGATATGTTACAGGGACAGGGGAGAAGATGCTGCAGGAGATGTGTGACAGGGACAGGGGAGAAGATGCTGCAGGGGGACGTGTGACAGGGACAGGGGAGAAGATCCTGCAGGGGGACGTGTGACAGGGACAGGGGAGAAGATGCTGCAGGGGGACGTGTGACAGGGACAGGGGAGAAGATGCTGCAGGAGATGTGTGACAGGGAGAGGGGAGAAGATGCTGCAGGGGGATATGTTACAGGGACAGGGGAGAAGATGCTGCAGGGGGATATGTTACAGGGACAGGGGAGAAGATGCTGCAGGAGATGTGTGACAGGGAGAGGGGAGAAGATGCTGCAGGGGGACGTGTGACAGGGACAGGGGAGAAGATGCTCCAGGGGGACGTGTGACAGGGACAGGGGAGAAGATGCTGCAGGAGATGTGTGACAGGGGAGAAGATGCTGCAGGGGGACGTGTGACAGGGACAGTGGAGAAGATGCTGCAGGGGGACGTGTGACAGGGACAGGGGAGAAGATGCTGCAGGGGGACGTGTGACAGGGACAGGGGAGAAGATGCTGCAGGAGATGTGTGACAGGGACAGGGGAGAAGATGCTGCAGGAGATGTGTGACAGGGACAGTGGAGAAGATGCTGCAGGGGGACGTGTGACAGGGACAGGGGAGAAGATGCTGCAGGGGGGCGTGTGACAGGGACAGGGGAGAAGATGCTGCAGGGGGATAAGTTACAGGGACAGGGGAGAAGATGCTGCAGGGGGACGTGTGACAGGGACAGGGGAGAAGATGCTGCAGGGGGGCGTGTGACAGGGACAGGGGAGAAGATGCTGCAGGGGACGTGTGACAGGGACAGAGGAGAAGATGCTGCAGGGGGACGTGTGACAGGAAGAGGGGAGAAGATGCTGCAGGGGGACGTGTGACAGGGACAGGGGAGAAGATGCTGCAGGGGACGTGTGACAGGGACAGGGGAGAAGATGCTGCAGGGGGGCGTGTGACAGGGACAGGGGAGAAGATGCTGCAGGAGATGTGTGACAGGGACAGGGGAGAAGATGCTGCAGGGGGACGTGTGACAGGGACAGGGGAGAAGATGCTGCAGGGGACGTGTGACAGGGAGACACTCACCTTCAGTAGCTCGTACATGTAATACCGGATATCGTAGTCCGTCAGGATTTGATACAACTGCTGTAAGAATAATAACACATTAATCAGTGCTGAGATATTCTGAGGGAAATAAGAACCACTCAGAATCTCAGTCAACCAGTCACACACAAGCCCTAATCAGATGAGATTCCGCCATGCAGCACGAGAGCCGAGCGGTTGGATAATACCCAGCGTACACTGGGAAGAGACCATAATGATCCCATCCACTCTGACCTTTCAGACCTACTGGCCGACATTCACACACAGACAGTAGAAGCCACCTCCCAGCAAACACTGCGTCTCTCGGACTTACCTTGAAGTCTGTATTATTGATGTATTCGAACACTAGAGCCGGAGTCTTGGACTGTGGGAAATTAAGTGACAATGTGTTTCCAATGCGCACAGATATCATTATTAGCACCAACAATATTTTTTTACAGCTTTCCAATATAAAGTTTTCTAACCACCGTTGTTCTTGTTGTCTTTCCTGGTACAACCTCCTATAGGTGTGGGCTGAAACCAGGTACTTTATACAGAACAGATCCTGAGCACCATGACCGTCATTAGATAATAACCAGGAGCTTCAGCATCTGCCCACACGGTACCTCTAAGAAGGCCCCTATGTAACACCCCAATAACTGAAGATCCTAGCAGACACCTCCCCCTTCAATGTGTGACTAGCAGTGCCCCGAGGATACCTGCCTGTGCCCATGAGACTGTGCCCCCCCAGTATACCTGCCTGTGCCCATGAGACTGTGCCCCCCCAGGATACCTGTCTGTGCCCATGAGACTGTGCCCCCCCAGTATACCTGCCTGTGCCCATGAGACTGTGCCCCCCCAGGATACCTGCCTGTGCCCATGAGACTGTGCCCCCCAGGATACCTGTCTGTGCCCATGAGACTGTGCCCCCCAGGATACCTGCCTGTGCCCATGTGACTGTGCCCCCCCAGGATACCTGCCTGTGCCCATGAGACTGTGCCCCCCAGGATACCTGCCTGTGCCCATGAGACTGTGCCCCCCCAGTATACCTGCCTGTGCCCATGAGACTGTGCCCCCCCAGGATACCTGCCTGTGCCCATGAGACTGTGCCCCCCAGGATACCTGTCTGTGCCCATGAGACTGTGCCCCCCAGGATACCTGCCTGTGCCCATGAGACTGTGCCCTCCCAGGATACCTGCCTGTGCCCATGAGACTGTGCCCCCCAGGATACCTGCCTGTGCCCATGAGACTGTGCCCCCCAGGATACCTGCCTGTGCCCATGAGACTGTGCCCCCCAGGATACCTGCCTGTGCCCATGAGACTGTGCCCCCAGTATACCTGTCTGTGCCAATGAGACTGTGCCCCGAGGATACCTGCCTGTGCCCATGAGACTGTGCCCCGAGGATACCTGCCTGTGCCCATGAGACTGTGCCCCGTGGATACCTGCCTGTGCCCATGAGACTGTGCCCCCCCAGGATACCTGCCTGTGCCCATGAGACTGTGCCCCCCCAGGATACCTGCCTGTGCCCATGAGACTGTGCCCCCCCAGGATACCTGTCTGTGCCCATGAGACTGTGCCCCCCCAGTATACCTGTCTGTGCCCATGAGACTGTGCCCCCCCAGGATACCTGCCTGTGCCCATGAGACTGTGCCCCGAGGATACCTGCCTGTGCCCATGAGACTGTGCCCTCCCAGGATACCTGCCTGTGCCCATGAGACTGTGCCCCCCCAGGATACCTGCCTGTGCCCATGAGACTGTGCCCCCCCAGGATACCTGCCTGTGCCCATGAGACTGTGCCCTCCCAGGATACCTGCCTGTGCCCATGAGACTGTGCCCCCCCAGGATACCTGCCTGTGCCCATGAGACTGTGCCCCCCCAGGATACCTGCCTGTGCCCATGAGACTGTGCCCCCCCAGGATACCTGCCTGTGCCCATGAGACTGTGCCCCCCCAGGATACCTGTCTGTGCCCATGAGACTGTGCCCCCCCAGGATACCTGTCTGTGCCCATGAGACTGTGCCCCCCCAGGATACCTGCCTGTGCCCATGAGACTGTGCCCTCCCAGGATACCTGTCTGTGCCCATGAGACTGTGCCCCCTCAGGATACCTGCCTGTGCCCATGAGACTGTGCCCCCCCCAGGATACCTGCGTGTGCCAATGAGACTGTGCCACTCATTATACCTGCCTGTGCCAATGTGACTGTGCCACTCATTATACCTGTCTGTGCCAATGTGACTGTGCCACTCATTATACCTGTCTGTGCCAATGTGACTGTGCCACTCATTATACCTGCCTGTGCCAATGTGACTGTGCCACTCATACCTGCCTGTGCCAATGTGACTGTGCCACTCATTATACCTGCCTGTGCCCATGTGACTGTGCCACTCATTATAGCTGCCTGTGCCCATGTGACTGTGCCACTCATTATACCTGTCTGTGCCAATGTGACTGTGCCACTTATTATACCTGCCTGTGCCAATGAGACTGTGCCCCCATATACATGCCTATGCCCATGTGACTGTGCCACTCATACCTGCCTGTGCCAATGAGACTATGCCTCCCCCATTATACCTGCCTGTGCCAATGAGACTGTGCCCCCCCAGTATACCTGCCTGTGCCAATGAGACTGTGCCCCCCCAGTATACCTGCCTGTGCCAATGAGACTGTGCCCCCCCGTATACCTGCCTGTGTCAATGAGACTGTGCCCCCCCCACAGTATACCTGTCTGTGCCAATGAGACTGTGCCAATGATGTGACTGATGTGAGTGTATTCTCTGTACAATGCCGCAGAATTAGTGGCGCTATATAAATAGATGATGTTGGAGTGTGTAAGCATCATGTCTATTACCCACCAGGTAACAATGTAACCTTAACCAACCACTGTAAGGTGTGAAACCCCTGAACATATCTGACCAGTCCAGTATGTACTCGCCAGTCCTGTCCAACTGACCAGCACATGGAATACATAACACTGGGGTCTGCCCAATACTAGGAAACAGACTCCTCAGTACTTACCACAGGGTCCTTAATGGTGTCCAGCAGCCGTATGATGTTTGTGCCGCCACGCAAGTTCTCCAAGATCTTCACCTCTCGCTTTATTTTCTTCTTCTTCACAGGCTACAAAAACACCAGATATTTACTATATGTCAGAAGCTGGGGGTACAAGACAGGCAGCAGGGAGGGGAGAGAGCGAAATAAAGGCTGGAACATTGGTGACAGAACCAGTGTTAGAAAGGGACAAGAACGGACATAAGGACAGTAGCCGGGAGGTAGGTGCGGGGTGACGGAGGTGACGCAGAAGATGAGCGCACCTTAAGGATCTTAACCACGACCCTCTCGTTATTGGTGATGTTTATAGCTTCAAACACCTCGCTGTACTTCCCACGTCCCAGCTTCCTCACAAGCTGATAGTCCTCCTGGTTCCTGCAAAGGAGACAGATCTACAGTCAGCCCAAAGCCAGCTGAGAGTAACAAGGACCAAGTGAGGGGGGAGAACGGGGGTGCAGTATTGTACCTTCATCCTCCCCTCTCTCTATATTACACCTCCATCCTCCCCCCTCTCTATATTACACCTCCATCCTCCCCTCTCTATATTACACCTCCATCCTCCCTTCTCTATATTACACCTCCATTCTCCCCCTCACTCTATTATACACCTCCATCCTCCCCTCTCTCTATATTACACCCCCCCATCCTCCCCCCTCTCTATATTACACCTCCATTCTCCCCCTCTCTATATTACACCTCCATCCTCCCTTCTCTATATTACACCTCCATTCTCCCCCTCACTCTATTATACACCTCCATCCTCCCCTCTCTCTATATTACACCTCCATTCTCCCCCTCTCTATATTACACCTCCATTCTCCCCCTCACTCTATAATACACCTCCATTCTCCCCCTCACTCTATAATACACCTCCATTCTCCCCCTCACTCTATATTACACCCCCCATCCTTCCCCCTCTCTATATTACACCTCCATCCTCCCCTCTCTATATTACACCTCCATCCTCCCCTCTCTCTATATTACACCCCCATCCTCCCCTCTCTCTCTATATATATATTCCACCTCAATCCTCCCCTCTCTATATATATTCCACCTCCATCCTCCCCTCTCTCTCTATATATATATTCCACCTCAATCCTCCCCTCTCTCTATATATATTCCACCTCCATCCTCCCCTCTCTCTATATATATATTACACCACCATCCTCCCCCTCTCTATATTACACCCCCCCATCCTCCCCTCTCACTCTATATTACACCCCCATCCTCCTCCTCACTCTATAATACACACCCATCCTCCCCTCTCACTCTATATTACACCCCCATCCTCCCCTCTCTCTATATATATTACACCTCCATCCTCCCCTCTCTCTATATATATATTACACCCCCATCCTCCCCTCTCTATATATATTACACCTCCATCCTCCCCTCTCTCTATATTAAACCTCCATCCTTCCCTCTCTCTATATTACACCTCCATCCTTCCCTATCTCTATATTACACCTCCATCCTCCCCTCTCACTCTATATTACACCTCCATCCTCCCCTCTCACTCTATATTACACCCCCATCCTCCCCTCTCACTCTATATTACACCCCCATCCTCCCCTCACTCTATATTACACCTCCATCCCCCCCCTCTCTATATTACACCTCCATTCTCCCCTCTCTCTATATTACACCTCCATCCTTCCCTCTCTCTATATTACACCTCCATCCTCCCCTCTCACTCTATATTACACCTCCATCCTCCCCTCTCACTCTATATTACACCCCCATCCTCCCCTCTCACTCTATATTACACCCCCATCCTCCCCTCACTCTATATTACACCTCCATCCTCCCCCTCTCTATATTACACCTCCATTCTCCCCTCTCTCTATATTACACCTCCATTCCTCCCTCTCTCTATATATATATTACACCCCCATCCTCCCCTCTTTTTACTGCACCCCAATCCTCACCCTCTCTACAACCCATCCTCACCCCCTCTCTACACCCCATCCTCACCCCCTCTCTACACCCCATCCTCACCCCCTCTCTACACCCCATCCTCACCCCCTCTCTACACCCCATCCTCACCCTCTCTCTACACCCCATCCTCACCCTCTCTCTACACCCCATCCTCACCCTCTCTCTCTGCACCCCCATCCTCACCCTCTCTCTACACCCCATCCTCACCCTCTCTCTCTGCACCCCCATCCTCACCCTCTCTCTCTGCACCCCCATCCTCACCCTCTCTCTCTGCACCCCCATCCTCACCCTCTCTCTCTGCACCCCCATCCTCACCCTCTCTCTCTGCACCCCCATCCTCACCCTTTCTCGGCACCCCCATCTTCACCCCCTCTCTGCAGCCCCATCTTCACCCCCCCCCTCTCTCCACCCCCATCCTCACCCAGCCTCTCTTCACCCCCAGCCTTCCTCCCCTCTCTCCACCCCCATCCTCACCCAGCCTCTCTGCACCCCCAGCCTTCCTCCCCTCTCTCCACCCCCATCCTCCCCCGCCTCTCTCCACCCCCATCCTCCCCCGCCTCTCTCTCCACCCCCATCCTTCCCCTCTCCACCCCCATCCTCCCCCTCTCTCTCTTTACCCCCCATCCTCCTCTGCACCCCCATCTTCCCCCTCTCTCTTTGCCCCCCCAACCTCCCCCCTTTCTCTTTACCCCCCCACCCTCCCTCTTTCTTTTTACCTCCTCTCTCTCTTTAAACGCCATCCTCTTCCTCCTCTCAGTACCCCATCCTCCCCCTCCTCTCTCTGCACCCCCATCTTCCCCCCTTTCTCTTTGCCCCTCCCAACCTCCCCCCTTTCTCTTTATACCCCATCCTCTTCCTCCTCTCAGTACCCTATCCTCCCCCTCCTCACTCTGTACCCCCATCCTCCCCTTCCTCTCAGTATCCCCCATCCTCCCCCTCCTCTGTACCCCCATCCTCCCCCTCCTCTCTGTACCCCCATCCTCCCCCTCCTCTCTCTGTACCCCCATCCTCCCCCTCCTCTCTCTGTACCCCCATCCTCCCCCTCCTCTCTCTGTACCCCCACCTCTCTGTACCTCCCCTTCCTATCTGTACCTCCCCATCCTCTCTCTGTACCCCCCATCCTCCCCCTCCTCTCTCTGTACACCCCATCCTCTCTGTACCTCCCCATCCTTTCTCTGTACCCCCCATCCTCCCCCTCCTCTCTGTACCTCCCCATCCTCCCTCTGTACCCCCATCCTCCCCCTCTCTCTGTACCCCCCATCCTTCCCCTCCTCTCTCTGTACCCCCCATCCTCTCTCTGTACCTCCCCATCCTCCCCCTCTCTCTGTACCCCCATCCTCCCCCTCCTCTCTCTGTACCCCCACCTCTCTGTACCTCCCCTTCCTCTCTGTATCTCCCCATCCTCTCTCTGTACCCCCCATCCTCCCCCTCCTCTCTCTCTACACCCCATCCTCTCTGTACCTCCCCCTCCTCTCTCTGTACCCCCATCCTCCCCCTCCTCTCTGTACCCCCCATCCTCCCCTCTGTACCCCCATCCTCCCCCTCCTCTTTCTGTACCCCCATCCTCCCCCTCCTCTCTCTGTACCCCCCATCCTCCCCCTCCTCTCTGTACCCCCCCATCCTCTCTGTACCTCCCAATCCTCCCCCTCCTCTCTCTGTACCCCCACCCTCCCTCTCTCTGTACCCCCATCCTCCCCCTCCTCTCTCTACCCCCATCTTCCCCCTCCTCTCTCTCCACCCCCCATCCTCCCCCTCCTCTCTCTGTACCCCCATCCTCCCTCTCTGTACCCCCCATCCCCCCCCTCCTCTCTGTACCCCCCATCCTTTACCTCCTCTCTCTGTACCCCCATCCTCCCCCACCTCTCTGTACCCCCATCCTCCCCCACCTCTCTGTACCCCCCATCCTCCCCCTCCTCTCTGTACCCCCCATCCTCTCTCAGTACCCCCCATTCTCCCCCTCCTGTCAGTACCCCTATCCTCCCCCTCCTCTCTCTGTACTCCCCATCCTCACTCTGTACCCCCTTCCTCTCAGTACCCCCATCCTCCCATCTCTCAGTATCCCCCATCCTCTCCCTGTACCCCCATCCTCCCCCTCCTCTCTCTCTATACCCCCATCATCCTCCTC
This sequence comes from Mixophyes fleayi, assembly GCF_038048845.1. Classification (NCBI taxonomy): domain Eukaryota; kingdom Metazoa; phylum Chordata; class Amphibia; order Anura; family Limnodynastidae; genus Mixophyes; species Mixophyes fleayi. The sequence continues at coordinate 104,429,563 of NC_134411.1, forward strand.
CCCTCTCTGTACCCCCATCCTCCCTGTACCCCCATCATCCCCCTGTACCCCATCCTCTCTCAGTACCCCCCATCCTCCCCCTCCTCTCTCTGTACTCCCCATCCTCCCCATCCTCCCCCTCCTCTCTCTGTACTCCCCATCCTCCCCCTCCTCTCAGTACCCCATCCTCCATCTCCTCTCAGTATCCCCCATCCTCCTCTGCACCCACATCCCTCTCTCTGTAGTCTGTACCCCCATCCTCCCCCTCCTCTCTCTGTACCCCCATCCTCTCTCTGTACCCCCATCCTCCCCCTCCTCTCTCTGTACCCCCCCATCCTCCCCCTCCTCTCTCTCTGTACCCCCCCATCCTCCCCCTCCTCTCTCTGTAACTCAATCCTCCTCCCCTCTCTGTACCCCCCATCCTCCACCTCATCTCTCTGTACCCCCATACTCCCCCACCTCTCTGTACGCCCCATCCTCCCCCTGTACCCCCCCATCCTCACTCTGTACCCCCCATCCTCCCCCTCCTCTCTCTGTACCCCCCATCCTCCCCCTCCTCTCTCTCTGTACCCCCCATCCTCCCCCTCCTCTCTCTCTGTAACCCCACCCTCCTCCTCCCCTCTCTGTACCCCCCATCCTCCCCCTCCTCTCTCTGTACCCCCCCATCCTCCCCCTCCTCTCTGTACCCCCATCCTCCCCCTCCTCTCTGTACCCCCATCCTCCCCCTCCTCTCTCTGTACCCCCATCCTCCCTCTCCTCTCTGTACCCCCCATCCTCTCTGTACCCCCATGCTCCCCCCTCCTCTCTCTGTACCCCCATCCTCACTCTCCTCTCTGTACCCCCATCCTTCCTGTACCCCCATCCTCCCCCTGTACCCCCCATCCTCCCCCTCCTCCCAGTACCCCCCATCCTCCCCCTCCTCTCAGTACATCCCATCCTCCCCCTCCTTCCAGTACCCCCATCCTCCCCTCCTCTCTCTGTACCCCCTATCCTCCCCCTCCTCTCTCTGTACCCCCCATCCTCCCCCTCCTCTCTCTGTACCCCCCATCCTCCCCCTCCTCTCTCTGTACCCCCCATCCTCCCCCTCCTCTCTCTGTACCCCCTTCCTCCCCCTCCTCTCTCTGTACCCCCATCATCCCCCTGTACCCCATCCTCTCTCAGTACCCCCCATTCTCCCCCTCCTCTCTCTGTACTCCCCATCCTCCCCCTCCTCTCTCTGTACTCCCCATCCTCCCCCTCCTCTCTCTGTACTCCCCATCCTCCCCCTCCTCTCTCTGTACTCCCCATCCTCCCCCTCCTCTCAGTACCCCCATCCTCCCCCTCCTCTCTCTGTACCCCCATCCTCTCTCTGTACCCCCATCCTCCCCCTCCTCTCTCTGTACCCCCCATCCTCCCCCTCCTCTCTCTCTGTACCCCCCATCCTCCCCCTCCTCTCTCTGTCACCCATCCTCCTCCCCTCTCTGTACCCCCCATCCTCCACCTCATCTCTCTGTACCCCCATACTCCCCCACCTCTCTGTACGCCCCATCGTCCCCCTGTACCCCCCCATCCTCACTCTGTACCCCCCATCCTCCCCCTCCTCTCTCTGTACCCCCCCATCCTCCCCCTCCTCTCTCTCTGTAACCCCACCCTCCTCCTCCCCTCTCTGTACCCCCCATCCTCCCCTCTCTGTACCCCCCATCCTCCCCCTTCTCTCTCTGTACCCCCCCATCCTCTACCTCCTCTCTCTGTACCCCCATCCTCCCCCTCCTCTCTGTACCCCTATCCTCCCCTTCCTCTCTCTGTACCCCCATCCTCCCCCTCCTCTCTCTGTATCCCCATCCTCCCCCTTCTCTCTCTGTATCCCCATCCTCCCCCTCCTCTCTCTGTACCCCCATCCTTCCTCTCCTCTCTGTACCCCCCATCCTCTCTGTACCCCCATGCTCCCCCTCCTCTCTCTGTACCCCCATCCTCACTCTCCTCTCTGTACCCCCCATCCTCCCCCTCCTCCCAGTACCCCCCATCCTCCCCCTCCTCCCAGTACCCCCCATCCTTCCCCTCCTCTCAGTACATCCCATCCTCCCCCTCCTTCCAGTACCCCCATCCTCCCCTCCTCTCTCTGTACCCCCCCATCCTCCCCCTCCTCTCTCTGTACCCCCCATCCTCCCCCTCCTCTCTCTGTACCCCCCATCCTCCCCCTCCTCTCTCTGTACCCCCATCCTCCCCCTCCTCTCTCTGTACCCCCATCCTCCCCCTCCTCTCTCTGTACCCCCCATCCTCCCCCTCCTCTCTCAGTACCCCCATCCTCCCCTCCTCTCTCTGTACCCCCATCCTCCCCTCCCTGTACCCCCCATCCTCCCTCTCCTCTCTCTGTACCCCCATCCTCCCCCTCCTCTCTCTGTAACCCCCCTCCTCTTTAAGTACCCCCATCCTCTCTCTGTACCCCCATCCTCCCCTCCTCTCTCTGTACCCCCATCCTCCCCTCCTCTCTCTGTACCCCCATCCTCCCTCTCCTCTCTGTACCCCCCATCCTCCCCCTCCTCTCTCAGTACCCCCCATCCTCCCCCTCCTCTCTCTGTACCCCCATCCTCCCTCTCCTCTCTGTACCCCCCATCCTCCCCCTCCTCTCTCAGTAACCCCCATCCTCCCTCTCCTCTCTGTACCCCCCATCCTCCCCTCCTCTCTCTGTACCCCCATCCTCCCTCTCCTCTCTGTACCCCCCATCCTCCCCCTCCTCTCTCTGTACCCCCCATCCTCCCCTCCCTGTACACCCCATCCTCCCCCTCCTCTCTCTGTACCCCCCATCCTCCCCCTCCCTGTACCCCCCATCCTCCCTCCTCTCTCTGTACCCCCATCCTCCCCCTCCTCTCAGTACCCCCCATCCTCCCAGTACCCCCATCCTCCGCCTCCTCTCTCAGTACCCCCATCCTCCCCTCCTCTCTCTGTACCCCCCATCCTCCCCTCCTCTCAGTACCTCCCATCATCCTCTCTCTGTACCCCCCATCCTCCTCCTCCTCTCTCTGTACCCCCATCCTCCTCTCTCTGTACCCCCCATCCTCCCCCTCCTCTCAGTACCCCCCATCCTCCTCTCTCTGTACCCCCCATCCTCCCCTCTCTGTACCCCCATCCTCCCCCTCCCCTCTCTGTACCCCCCATCCTCCCCCTCCTCTCTCTGTACCCCCCATCCTCTCTCTGTACCCCCCATCCTCCCCTCTCTGTACCCCCCATCCTCCCCCTCCTCTCTCTGTACCCCCCATCCTCCTCTCTCTGTACCCCCCATCCCCCCCTCCTCTCTCTGTACCCCCCATCCTCCCCCTCCTCTCTGTACCCCCCATCCTCCCCCTCCTCTCTCTGTACCCCCCATCCTCCTCCTCCTCTCTCTGTACCCCCCATCCTCCCCCTCCTCTCTCTGTACCCCCCATCCTCCTCCCCTCTCTGTACCCCCCATCCTCCTCCCCTCTCTGTACCCCCCCATCCTCCCCCTCCTCTCTCTGTACCCCCCATCCTCCCCCTCCTCCCAGTACCCCCCATCCTTCCCCTCCTCTCAGTACATCCCATCCTCCCCCTCCTTCCAGTACCCCCCATCCTCCCCTCCTCTCTCTGTACCCCCCATCCTCCCCCTCCTCTCTCTGTACCCCCCATCCTCCCCCTCCTCTCTCTGTACCCCCATCCTCCCCCTCCTCTCTCTGTACCCCCATCCTCCCCCTCCTCTCTCTGTACCCCCCCATCCTCCCCCTCCTCTCTCAGTACCCCCCATCCTCCCCTCCTCTCTCTGTACCCCCATCCTCCCCTCCCTGTACCCCCCATCCTCCCTCTCCTCTCTCTGTACCCCCATCCTCCCCCTCCTCTCTCTGTAACCCCCCTCCTCTTTAAGTACCCCATCCTCTCTCTGTACCCCCATCCTCCCCTCCTCTCTCTGTACCCCCATCCTCCCCTCCTCTCTCTGTACCCCCATCCTCCCTCTCCTCTCTGTACCCCCCATCCTCCCCCTCCTCTCTCAGTACCCCCATCCTCCCCTCCTCTCTCTGTACCCCCATCCTCCCTCTCCTCTCTGTACCCCCCATCCTCCCCCTCCTCTCTCAGTACCCCCATCCTCCCTCTCCTCTCTGTACCCCCCATCCTCCCCTCCTCTCTCTGTACCCCCATCCTCCCTCTCCTCTCTGTACCCCCCATCCTCCCCCTCCTCTCTCTGTACCCCCCATCCTCCCCTCCCTGTACACCCCATCCTCCCCCTCCTCTCTCTGTACCCCCCATCCTCCCCTCCCCTGTACCCCCCATCCTCCCTCCTCTCTCTGTACCCCCATCCTCCCCCTCCTCTCAGTACCCCCCCATCCTCCCAGTACCCCCCATCCTCCGCCTCCTCTCTCAGTACCCCCATCCTCCCCTCCTCTCTCTGTACCCCCCCCATCCTCCCCCTCCTCTCAGTACCTCCCATCATCCTCTCTCTGTACCCCCCATCCTCCTCCTCCTCTCTCTGTACCCCCCATCCTCCTCTCTCTGTACCCCCCATCCTCCCCCTCCTCTCAGTACCCCCCATCCTCCTCTCTCTGTACCCCCCATCCTCCCCTCTCTGTACCCCCATCCTCCCCCTCCCCTCTCTGTACCCCCCATCCTCCCCCTCCTCTCTCTGTACCCCCCATCCTCTCTCTGTACCCCCCATCCTCCCCTCTTCTGTACCCCCCATCCTCCCCCTCCTCTCTCTGTACCCCCCATCCCTCCTCTCTCTGTACCCCCCATCCCCCCCTCCTCTCTCTGTACCCCCCATCCTCCCCCTCCTCTCTGTACCCCCCATCCTCCCCCTCCTCTCTCTGTACCCCCCATCCTCCTCCTCCTCTCTCTGTACCCCCCATCCTCCCCCTCCTCTCTCTGTACCCCCCATCCCCCCTCCTCTCTCTGTACCCCCCATCCTCCCCCTCCTCTCTCTGTACCCCCCATCCTCCCCCTCCTCTCTCTGTACCCCCCATCCTCCCCTCTCTGTACCCCCCATCCTCCCCCTCCTCTCTCTGTACCCCCCATCCTCCCCCTCCTCTCTCTGTACCCCCCCATCCTCCCCTCCTCTCTCTGTACCCCCCATCCTCCTCCTCCTCTCTCTGTACCCCCCATACTCCTCCTCCTCTCTCTGTACCCCCCATCCTCCTCTCTCTGTACCCCCATCCTCCTCCTCCTCTCTCTGTACCCCCCATCCTCCTCCCCTCTCTGTACCCCCCATCCTCCCCCTCCTCTCTCTGTACCCCCCATCCTCCTCCTCCTCTCTGTACCCCCCATCCTCCTCTCTCTGTACCCCCCATCCTCCCCCTCCTCTCTCTGTACCCCCCATCCTCCTCCTCCTCTCTCTGTACCCCCCATCCTCCCCCTCCTCTCTCTGTACCCCCCATCCTCCTCCTCCTCTCTCTGTACCCCCCCCATCCTCCCCCTCCTCTCTCTGTACCCCCCATCCTCCCCCTCCTCTCTCTGTACCCCTTATCCTCCTCCTCCTCTCTCTGTACCCCCCCATCCTCCCCTCCTCTCTCTGTACCCCTTATCCTCCTCCTCTCTCTGTACCCCCCATCCTCCTCTCTCTGTACCCCCCATCCTCCCCCTCCTCTCTCTGTACCCCCATCCTCCTCTCTCTGTACCCCCCATCCTCCCCTCTCTGTACCCCCCATCCTCCCCTCTCTGTACCCCCCATCCTCTACCTCCTCTCTCTGTACCCCCCATCCTCCCCCTCCTCTCTCTGTACCCCCCATCCTCCCCCTCCTCTCTCTGTACCCCCATCCTCCCCCTCCTCTCTCTGTACCCCCCATCCTCCCCCTCCTCTCTCTGTACCCCCCATCCTCCCCCTCCTCTCTCTGTACCCCCCATCCTCCCCCTCCTCTCTCTGTACCCCCCATCCTCCCCCTCCTCTCTCTGTACCCCCCATCCTCCCCCTCCTCTCTCTGTACCCCCATGCTCCCCCTCCTCTCTCTGTACCCCCCATCCTCCTCTCTCTGTACCCCCATCCTCCCCCTCCTCTCTCTGTACCCCCCATCCTCCCACTCCTCTCTCTGTACCTCCCACTCCTCTCTCTGTACCCCCCATCCTCCCCTCTCTCTGTACCCCCCATCCTCCCCCTCCTCTCTCTGTACCCCCCCATCCTCCCCCTCCTCTCTGTACCCCCATCCTCCTCTCTCTGTACCCCCCATCCTCCCCCTCCTCTCTCTGTACCCACCCCCATCCTCCCCCTCCTCTCTCTGTACCCCCCATCCTCCCTCTCTCTGTACCCCCCCATCCTCCCCCCTCCTCTCTCTGTACCCCCCCATCCTCCTCCTCCTCTCTCTGTACCCCCCATCCTCCCTCTCCTCTCTCTGTACCCCCCATCCTCCTCCTCCCCTCTCTGTACCCCCCATCCTCCCCTCCTCTCTGTACCCCCCATCCTCCCCTCCTCTCTCTGTACCCCCCATCCTCCCCCTCCTCTCTCTGTACCCCCCATCCTCCCCCTCCTCTCTCTGTACCCCCCATCCTCCCACTCCTCTCTCTGTACCCCCCATCCTCCCCTCCTCTCTCTGTACCCCCCATCCTCCCCTCCTCTCTCTGTACCCCCCATCCTCCCCTCCTCTCTCTGTACCCCCATCCTCCTCTCTCTGTACCCCCCATCCTCCCCCTCCTCTCTCTGTACCCCCCCATCCTCCTCTCTCTGTACCCCCCATCCTCCCCCTCCCTCTCTGTACCCCCCATCCTCCCCCTCCTCTCTCAGTACCCCCCCATCCCCTCCTCTCTCTGTACCCCCCATCCTCCCCCCTCCTCTCTCAGTACCCCCCATCCTCCTCTCTCAGTACCCCCATCCTCCCCCTCTCTCTGTACCCCCCATCCTCCCCCCTCCTCTCTCTGTACCCCCCATCCTCCCCCTCCTCTCTCTGTACCCCCCATCCTCCCCCTCCTCTCTCTGTACCCCCCCATCCCTCCCTCCTCCTCCTCTCTGTACCCCCCATCCTCCCCTA
>NC_134411.1:104441676-104458603 GCF_038048845.1 Mixophyes fleayi
ACGCGGAGAGTGTGAGGACTGAGTCTCAGGGCGGCGATGACCTGTATCTGTCCGAGCTCAGCACCGAGCAGCTGCGGGGGCTCACCCGGGACACCCGGTAACGTACAGGGGACCGACACCCGTTAACGTACAGGGGACCCTCACCCGGGACACCCGGTAACGTACAGGGGACCGTCACCCGGGACACCCGGTAACGTACAGGGGACCGACACCCGGCAACGTACAGGGGACCCTCACCCGGGACCCCCGGTAACGTACAGGGGACCCTCACCCGGGACACCCGGTAACGTACCGGGGACCCTCACCCGGAAACCCGGTAATGTACAGGGGACCGTCACCTGGGACACCCGGTAATGTACAGGGGACCGTCACCTGGGACACCCGGTAATGTACAGGGGGACCGTCACCTGGGACACCCGGTAACGTACAGGGGACCGTCACCTGGGACACCCGGTAACGTACAGGGGGACCGTCACCCGGGACACCCGGTAACGTACATGGGACTCTCATCCGGGACACCCGGTAACGTACAGGGGACCCTCACCCGGGACACCCGGTAACGTACAGGGGACCCTCACCCGGGACACCCGGTAACATACAGGGGACCGTCACCCGGGACACCCGGGTAACATACAGGGGACCGTCACCCGGGACACCCGGTAACGTACCGGGGACCCTCACCCGGGACACCCGGTAACGTACAGGGGACTCTCACCCGGGACACCCGGCAACGTACAAGGGACTCTCACCCGGGACACCTAACTTACAGGGGACCCTCACCCGGGACACCCGGCAACGTACAGGGGACCGACACCCGGCAACGTACAGGGGACCCTCACCCGGGACACCCGGTAACGTACAGGGGACCCTCACCCGGGACACCCGGCAACGTACAGGGGACCCTCACCCGGGACACCCGGCAACGTACAGGGGACCCTCACAATGGGACACCCGGCAAACGTACAGGGGACCCTCACCCGGGACACCTGGCAACGTACAGGGGACCCTCACCCGGGACACCTGGCAACGTACAGGGGACCGACACCCGGCAACGTACAGGGGACCCTCACCCGGACACCCGGCAACGTACAGGGGAGCGACACCCGGCAACGTACAGGGGACCGACACCCGGCAACGTACAAGGGGACCCTCACCCGGGACACCCGGCAACGTACATGGGACCCTCACCCGGGACACCCGGCAACGTACAGGGGACCCTCACCCGGGACACCCGGCAACGTACAGGGGACCCTCACCCGGGACACCCGGCAACGTACAGGGGACCCTCACCCGGGACACCCGGCAACGTACAGGGGACCGACACCCGGTAACGTACAGGGGACCGACACCCGTTAACGTACAGGGGACCCTCACCCGGGACACCCCGGTAACGTACAGGGGACCGTCACCCGGGACACCCGGTAACGTACAGGGGACCGACACCGGGCAACGTACAGGGGACCCTCACCCGGGACCCCCGGTAACGTACAGGGGATCCTCACCCGGGACACCCGGGTAACGTACCGGGGACCCTCACCCGGAAACCCGGTAACGTACAGGGGACCGTCACCTGGGACACCCGGTAATGTACAGGGGACCGTCACCTGGGACACCCGGTAATGTACAGGGGACCGTCACCTGGACACCCGGTAACGTACCAGGGGACCGTCACCTGGGACACCCGGTAACGTACAGGGGACCGTCACCTGGGACACCCGGTAACGTACAGGGGACCGTCACCTGGGACACCCCGGTAATGTACAGGGGACCGTCACCTGGGACACCCGGTAATGTACAGGGGACCGTCACCTGGGACACCCGGTAACGTACAGGGGACCGTCACCTGGGACACCCGGTAACGTACAGGGGACCGTCACCTGGGACACCCGGTAACGTACAGGGGACCGTCACCTGGGACACCCGGGTAATGTACAGGGGACCGTCACCCGGGACACCCGGTAATGTACAGGGGACCGTCACCTGGGACACCCGGTAACGTACAGGGGACCGTCACCTGGGACACCCGGTAACGTACAGGGGACCGTCACCTGGGACACCCGGTAATGTACAGGGGACCGTCACCTGGGACACCCGGTAACGTACCGGGGACCCTCACCCGGGACACCCGGTAACGTACATGGGACTCTCATCCGGGACACCCGGTAACGTACAGGGGACCCTCACCCGGGACACCCGGTAACATACAGGGGACCGTCACCCGGGACACCCGGTAACGTACCGGGGACCCTCACCCGGGACACCCGGTAACGTACAGGGGACTCTCACCCGGGACACCCGGCAACGTACAAGGGACTCTCACCCGGGACACCTAACTTACAGGGGACCCTCACCCGGGACACCCGGCAACGTACAGGGGACCGACACCCGGCAACGTACAGGGGACCCTCACCCGGGACACCCGGCAACGTACAGGGGACCCTCACCCGGGACACCCGGCAACGTACAGGGGACCCTCACATGGGACACCCGGCAACGTACAGGGGACCCTCACATGGGACACCTGGCAACGTACAGGGGACCCTCACCCGGGACACCTGGCAACGTACAGGGGACCGACACCCGGGACACCCGGTAACGTACAGGGGACTCTCACCAGTCAGTACATCCCCAGCGGTACCTCGTCCTTCAGTCTGCAGCTACTGGGGGAACTATAAGTCCCAGCATGGTGCCAGCTGCTGGTGGGTCCGCTCCCTGTCAGGGACTCAGTGTGCGGCACCGCCAGGGGGTGAATGACCCCAAGGGGTGTCTCCAGCACCAGAGAACCTGGCAGAGCCCTATAAATGCCCCTGCGCCACCTGTTGCATATCATTTTATTGTCTCTTCCCGCAGAACAACATTTCTTATTTACATGTGGTCCTAACATGAGGCGCCTGAGTGCGCACCGGCATTTACTTTTCATTGAACTGATCCATTGCAGGTACCACGGGGGTGGGAAAGAGGAATCGATCATGGTCTGGTTTGTAGTGCAGTACTTAGAATGAGGAGACTGGTCCTTGGGTGGGGGCCAAGCTCCAGAGAGCTCAGCAATCCCCCTCCTATGTTAAAATGATAAACAAAGTCCCCTCATTCCTTCAGGGCAGGGGTCTGCCTAGTCAGTCTACTATAGCACTCTGTTGGGGTACCTACGCCATACTTCTTACCTCTCTGTCATAGGCAAACCCAGGTGGGGGTTTCTAGTGCCTGGAAACTCCCCTCCAAACCTGGGATACTGTATAATTGAGGTGCTGGACCCTGCTCCCACGTCACATGGCTCTGCTTGAAAAGGGAGAGCTGCGTGCACCGAACAGTAGTACACGCAGCATTGCCCATGTATATTATGGGGATAGGAAGAGTTGGAGAGCAGCCAAGCACTGTCTAATATTATAGCCACGACCCCCTGCATGCTGGTCACACCCACTGGTGGCGTGGTGTGGAAACCCCCCTCTACAAATTCTGTGTTTGCCCCTGTCTGTATTACCCAGTATTGTTTTATTACTGTGTTTGTTCCCAATGAAAGTGCTACGGATTTTGCTGACACTGTTTATAATTTTGTTGGTGATGATTCTGCGCCCACCCCGTCTCCTGTATAGTGGTATATTACATATACGTTGTCTCAGATTGCACACGGGCTGAAGAGTGTAAAGTGAGGTGGATGAGTGGGAACCCTGCTGTGACCCTGTATATGTACAGACACACATATAACATATGTCAAGACCCCCTATAACAGCACAATGTGACCCCAGTGTTCTTTTCCAGTGATGCTGTGTCCACGCTCAAAGCCGAGACGGAAATGTTTGAGAAGTTTTATAAACGACTGGACCCAAAAGACCTAGCGCCAGCTGCCGTTCCTGAAGTTGGTGCTCCCCCTCTGGACTTTACCCAGGTATACTCTGTTGTGTACCGAGCAGTACAGAACTATGATGTCCTGGTGCATAGAGCTATATGTGACCTATGTTGTGATGAGTGCTGGGGATTATATTGCCCTGAAATAGGGTAACCTTGTGTTCACTTTTTTATGTGTCTTGCACTAGACTCTAATCCTATTCATTCTTTCGCTGCTTGTCCCAGTTTCCATGTCATTAGGGATAGAGCAAACACTGCAGCACTAAAGCGTCAACTGTTGTTCAGCATTGCCATATTTCTGTGGGAGTCCATCCCACATGCTTAGCAACAGACAGACAGCATGGATGCAAAGAATGTTTATCTGCATTTCACAGAGACCGTGTTTATTCTACAATTATCCATTCTGTCCTTACAGAGGTGATGTCACTATCACATGTATTCCTGGCTGATGACATCTGCTGTGTGTTGTACCCGCTGCATACAGCAACAGACATTTCTTTCCCATCGTTCCTACAAACACACAATGGGACATAACTTATCCCATGTAACAAAGGACATCACACAACAACAGAACACACAGTACCTGGATTACAGCTTCTGCTATATTTACAGATCTGTTAATATATTATGAAATTATACTTGTAGATTAAGTAAATACAACTTTGCTTACTACCTAAGTAAGGGCTGGACATCCAGGAGCATCAGGGCAACTGCCCCCCCCCCTCCCCCCCCCAAAAAAAAACCCAACTCGTGCTGGTATATAGAAATGTCGTGTCAGTACCTGAGGCTACTCACTCCTGGGTGCTTCTCAATCCATCCACAACCTCGCTATGCTATCCTTGGCCAGCAATGATAGCATGATTATTAATTACATTATATGGCCTAGGCCAAAGCGATGGAACAGGAGCTGAGGTCCTCCTCACACATTACCAGAAATGTGTGTTTGGGCATCTCACCAGTGTGGCCCAGGATATGCATCCATTCCCCTTCAGAAACGGCCCCCTCCCATTTTGCATGGATTGGTGTAAGGCTGTCAGAAGTCAGGATGAACTTATGAAGTAGTTAATATGAGCATTGTGATACTAGATGGGTAATACTGACTTATACAGACTTAAATGTCTCCTCTGGTTACTCTGTTAGATGCGCAGCCGACGACGGTCTAAATCCCGCAGCACGATCTCTGAGCGTCTGCTGAGTCTGAGTGTGGATCAGAAGTGTGAGCTGGTGCAGCGAGAGCTGGAGAACTCCAAAGAGGAAGCGCAGAGCGATGCGGACAACACAGAGAGGATCCTGCAGAGTTTCAAGGTATTTCCACCTATTTTGCTGCTATATTCCGTAGTGCGGCATTGGTGTGTCATCGCCAGTCCTCACCAGACAGGAGAGCAGAGGCTGATTGTGTGTCACCCAGCTGATAACCCGCTCACAGCGTAATACATATCGCCTCTGTCAGACCATCGCCTACTTAATTCCAGGACGTTCTCTCACAAAGCTCTTCCTCGAAGCTGCTGAAATCTGCAGGGAGATCTGTTATTAATCATGTTGGACAGGCCAGAAATAATCCTTTGCGCTGTAATGTGGAACTCTGACTCCTGTTTGTTTTTATTGGGGGGAATATTTGTATGGTGAACGATGATGGTTGGTGACTTTAAGCCATAGGGTCATATGTTGTTCTACTGGTGCAGCTTTTTAATGTGTCCCCTCCAGATCACAGCTAACCTTTGTTCTCTCTGGTTGAATAGGCCATGATGGAGGAAGCTGAGATTCGCAGCTCAGAGATTAAAAAAGCCATGTACGAGTTTGAGCGGGACATTGGAAGAGCTGCTATGAGCAGGAAAAAGAGTGCAGGGGTAACCCCGGAAAAGATTCTCCGCTACATGGAAGAGAAGACAAGAGCAAGGGTTTGTCTCACCGTACCTCTCTATATGCTGGAGTGCATTGTTCTTATTTCTCAAATGACCTGTACACAACAGGATGTATGAAACATTCTCATGTCTGGTGAATCTGGTGCATAGACGTAGACAGGACGGAAATAGGAGCAGAGGGTGTTGTCTCTATGTATCTCCATCAGTATGGGTAATATTAATATGTGTCTGTGGTATTGAGATCCGTCCTTTCTTTTTGCTAGGACAGTTTGGTGGACAAGCTACGTTTAAAGAACGCGTCCTTAAAGATTCAGAAGAAGAAACTGCAGTTACAGCTTAAGCAGGTAAATAATTCTACGACTGTCACAGGCTGAACGTTTCATCATTGTGTGTACATCAGTCACATGGGTGTTATCTGTTCCTACACATACAGTATATGCCTATGCAGCTGCAGACTGACATTGTGCATAAGGGGGGAGAATAGTTATTTTTACTCAGCGCTGTACACATAATGTTCCTAATGTAGTCTCCCTGACCAGCTGAGCTTACAATCTAATTTAGTTGCCTGGAACACCAGGAGGCCGAGTGACTTGTGCAAGGAGCTGACACTGGTCTCCATGAAGTGTCTCAGTGTCATTATTATGAGTTGATGATGTTCTAGTTGGTGGAAGCCCCTTGTTCTCATGCAGCAGTGAATGATCATGACTGATGTTTTGTGCAATAGAAGGAGGAGATGGGGGAAGTCCTGAACGAGGTGGATTTCCAGCAGCTGAAGATTGAAAATGCGCAGTTTTTGGAGCGAATCGATGAGCGTAACCAGGATCTCCTGCAGCTGAAACTGACCACAGGGGACACTCTGCAAGTTCTGAACGTGTACAAAGTGAGCTGTACCTAATGTAATGTCCTCTGAGCGTTCATCCGATGGTGCTTAGAACATGTAGGGACCATTTCCCCCCCACACAGAGCAAACTGTGAAGTCATCCCCTAACAGAAAGCAGTGGATCACCCAGCCTTTAACTGGCTGAAAGAGCTATTATATCATAAGGAAAATACAGCAATCAGGACAATAATAAAGTAAATAATTAAGTTCCATGTGAGGGGGGCAGTGTAGATATAGATCTGAGCAGTATGTGTCTGCAGCATCCAGTCTGTATTACCTGCATACAATGAATATTGGCATTTGCACCCCTTGCAGTACAATATTGGTTTTGCTCAGCTGCAAATTTTGCATTTACCTCTAAATCGACCCATATGATATGAAACATAAATCCACTGAATAGAACTACAAAGAGGGGAGAGCCGATGCAAGTAACATCACATAGTACCAGCGATAAAAAGAGAAACAAGGGTAACATAATGCCAGACGTATTACATAGGGTGAGTTGCAACGATAAACATGGGTAGCAGGGTGCAGGTATAGATATAGCTGAGGATGTAAAAGAAGTTTGATATAGCAAGACTGGAAAACGGAAGGTGAGTAAAACCTGGAGGAGACAGGAGGGTAGGAAATGGGAAGGGAAAGCTGGGAGGAAATGAGTGGGAAGAAGATGAGAAGGGAAAGTGGGGTGTGGGCAGGAGGAAGGAGATGAGGGCTGGCAGAGTGTGGGCAGGGGAAGGAGCAGGACAGGAGAAAGGAGATGAGGGCTGGCAGAGTGTGTGCAGGAGGAAGGCAGGGGAGGAGGAAGGAGATGAGGGATGGCAGAGTGTGGGCAGGGGAAGGCGGGGGAGCAGGACAGGAGGAAGGAGATGAGGGATGGCAGAGTATGGGCAGGGGAAGGCGGGGGAGCAGGACAGGAGGAAGGAGATGAGGGATGGCAGAGTGTGGGCAGGGAAAGTGGGGTGTAGGCAGGAGGAAGGAGATGAGGGATGGCAGAGTGTGGGCAGGGGAAGGGGCAGAACAGGAGGAAGGAGATGAGCGATGGCAGAGTGTGGGCAGGGAAAGGCTGGGGAGCAGGACAGGAGGAAGGAGATGAGGGATGGCAGAGTGTGGGCAGGGGAAGGAGCAGGACAGGAGGAAGGAGATGAGGGATGGCAGAGTGTGGGCAGGGGAAGGAGCAGGACAGGAGGAAGGAGATGAGCGATGGCAGAGTGTGGGCAGGAAAAGGCTGGGGAGCAGGACAGGAGGAAGGAGATGAGGGATGGCAGAGTGTGGGCAGGGGAAGGCGGGGGAGCAGGACAGGAGGAAGGAGATGAGGGATGGCAGAGTGTGGGCAGGGGAAGGCTGGGGAGCAGGACAGGAGGAAGGAGATGAGGGATGGCAGAGTGTGGGCAGGGGAGGGGCAGAACAGGAGGAAGGAGATGAGGGCTGGCAGAGTGTGGGCAGGGGAAGGCGGGGGAGCAGGACAGGAGGAAGGAGATGAGGGATGGCAGAGTGTGGGCAGGGGAAGGCAGGGGAGCAGGACAGGAGGAAGGAGATGAGGGATGGCAGAGTGTGGGCAGGGGAAGGCTGGGGAGCAGGACAGGAGGAAGGAGATGAGGGATGGCAGAGTGTGGGCAGGGGAGGGGCAGAACAGGAGGAAGGAGATGAGGGCTGGCAGAGTGTGGGCAGGGGAAGGCTGGGGAACAGGACAGGAGGAAGGAGATGAGGGCTGGCAGAGTGTGGGCAGGGGAAGGCTGGGGAACAGGACAGGAGGAAGGAGATGAGGGATGGCAGAGTGTGGACAGGGGAAGGCTGGGGAACAGGACAGGAGGAAGGAGATGAGGGATGGCAGAGTGTGGACAGGGGAAGGCTGGGGAACAGGACAGGAGGAAGGGGGCATTATGTTCTACAGGAATTTTCCCCAAATCCCCCAGCCACACAATCCCTTTCTTTCATTACAACCATATGTGAAGCGTTCCATTCTAGTTGCATTTTTTACCTCTGAACTAATATGATAAAAGCTTGTGAAATAAGTGAGGGGTTTACCATGAACTGTGATGATGGATGGTCCCAGGAAAGAGGGATTTTCTTTTTGTGTCGGCAACCAAAATATCTTTGTTTTGTACGGTATAGAAGATGGTGATTCTGTGCCCCACACTCTAATACGGTCCTTCCTAACTCAATGGAGAGAGCAATGTGTAACATTCAGATTTCAGGACTATGGAAAGGTCGGGAATTATGCACAATGCTGATAAAACAGGCATATAATGTATTATACATAGTGCAGAACTACTGGAGAAGTATAGCACATTGGTTGAAGGGGGGATCAATCCAGTTTTCTGGATGTTTCTCTGATCTTTAAGACATAAAAGAATATGTCGCTGCATCTTTTTGGGGTTTTGATGTTCTGTGTAATGTTTGGTCACCTCTACATAGGTCTGACAATGTTAATTTCTACATTAATATATACTTATAGTAATAGGCCCTGCATAGTATTGAGCTATGGGCATCTATGTGGTATCTGTATGAAAATCCATCTTGTTTAATGGGGGTTTATGCAACTGTATGATGGACACAACTTGTTGTCTTATTCACAGAAGAAGCTTCACAACACCATGGCTGAGTCCGAACATCTGGCCAAGGAGATTTCTGTCAGAAAGGAGATGCTGCAGAGAATCGAGCTGGAAACTGAACTGGTGGAGCAGGTACCGAAGCCTTGTGTACTAAGGGGGGTGTGAGAGGGTCTGGTGTGATTAGGGAGAGGGGGGGGTGAGAGGGTCTGGCGTGATCACGGAGGGGGATGCGAGAGGGTCTGGTGTGATCAGGGAGAGGGGGGGGGGGGGGGAATGTGAGAGGGTCCGGTGTAAGTGAATCGGAGGCTGTATTGTTTTTTGTGGTTGTATTTGAAAGGAACGATCAAAGGCTGAAAGTCTTAATAAAAAGCTGAGAACACAACTGAGTGATTACCGCGTTCCGGAGGTTCTGCATTATGTACATGAGAAGATGGAGCAGGAGGAGCTGGAGAAGAATATCCGAGCCTGGGAGAGGAAGGTGGAGATTGCG
This sequence comes from Mixophyes fleayi, assembly GCF_038048845.1. Classification (NCBI taxonomy): domain Eukaryota; kingdom Metazoa; phylum Chordata; class Amphibia; order Anura; family Limnodynastidae; genus Mixophyes; species Mixophyes fleayi. The sequence continues at coordinate 104,451,304 of NC_134411.1, forward strand.
GAGGTAACACGAGCTGTGGCGTAGTACAGATAAGACGTGTGGTGGTAATGATGATAGAATGAGCCGTTCGTTTAGTAGGAGAGTTGTGCGGGGCCTGTGTTAGGAACCCCTCCAGCCGGCACAACACAACCCGGAGTCTACTCTGCCAGTCAGGTGTTCACTGGAGCCTCTGATGGTGGGGACAGGCTGGGCTGCAGACTGACAGAGGGTCGTGAAGTGTGTACCGGCTGGGGAGAACCCAGGCAAGCGGAGTGGAATCCAAGCAGAGGTCAGGGGGCCGGCAGCAGACAACGGTACCAATAAACAAGCTGAGGTCAGGGGTCACGAGCAGACAGGGAGGTCGGTATACAAGCCAGAGATCAGGGTCACGAGGTTCACAAGCAAAGTCCAAATCCAAGCCAAGGGTCATACACGGGAGATCAGTAGAAGTTCAAATAGACAGGAACAGGAACAAAGCAGGTCAGCAGACTGGAGAGCAGAAGCTATAACCGGCAATGAGGCAGCAGACCTCATTGCCCTAAATACTGAAGCAGACCAATGAGAGCCTAGCTTTCTAATTGCCCACAAGCTGTTCCAATTATCCCTCAGGCTTACCCCGCTGTTGCGCACGCGCCCGGCTGCTCTGTAATGCCGGGACGCGTCGCTGGATAAGAGAGCTTCTTAACGTTGTCATGGCAACGTCTGATGAGCCCCCGGACGTGACGTCCCGGTCGCCATAGCGACGGCCGGGACAGAGACAGGGGAGTCGCGGCGGCTGGGCACCGCCGCGGCTCGTAACAGCCTGTAGGTCTATAAGGATGAGGCTTCTAGATAATGTCCATAGATAGAAATCCATGTCACTGAGGGCCCCCTCCCACCGACTGATCATAAGTGGGGATCATATAACAGAGACCATCTACCGGGGCTATAGTCTGTGTTATCAGTTTATATACTGTGCAGATAGATACAGGGAGATTGTTCTGGCTCATGTTTAGCATTTAATCATGAAATAATTTGACATTATAATATACATAATCCCAGTTATAATAAATAACCTCCCTCACGCACGGAGTAGTAGCTGAGCTCCTGAATTGCTGATGATGAAGTTTCTCTGACCCGCAGCTCTCGCTGAGGACACAACGCAGGTCCTGGGAGCAGATAAAGGCAGCCAATCGGACGCTGAGCTAATCCCACGGCGACCGAGAACGCAGCCATGATGTATATAGCGGCCATATCCAGGATGTCCGCTCCACCCGCTCAATAAAGAGATTGTTCCATGTGGGTCTCGTGTGTGTTTATCAAGATGGGGGCCCTGTCTATGGGGCCGCTCTGTAAAATGTCTCCAGTCAGTCACCAATAAACCAGCAAGTCTACGGTCATCCGTTTCCTTGGTTTGGTCTTAATTTAATACCACTTGTGTTTAGATGGAACGCTGACGCTTGGATTTAGTCCACTTGGATACAGAGCCAGGAGGGATTCAGATCCCAGAGAACAGTTTTAGGTCCAGGCTTCATGGGAGTTGTGAAGATTCTGAGCTAGGAAGATATATTGGAGACCTCTCCTAGCAGACAGAGAGGAGGGGGGACACATCCAGAGCGCCTCGTCAATGAGAAAGAGATGCAAGATGTGTGTACTGTCCTAACGACAGCCGAGTAGGAGACGGGCACAGCACCTGGGGTGAGCACTTTATCTAGGTAATTATTAAAGGCAAACATACCCTCTACAATTGTGGCATCTGCTATCCCATGTGCCTACCGAGAGGTGGTGAACGCTATATACACCTTACTAATATGGTGGCTGATTTGTAACGCGCCCCTGTGCTCCGCAGCGCCTTACCTTGAGGGAAACAGATGTATGTGAAACAGGGACATACAAGGCAGACCGAATGAGTGCAGATGTGAAAACAAATACATAGAGAACAGCTTATGTCCTGGATGCAGCAGTGTTAGGTCATCTCTCAGAAATGGAAACATCGAAATACCAGGGGGCAAATGTATGATCCTCCGATTTCAGCTATGGCTTGTAAAGGCAAACTTGGTTTTACAAGCCATCGCCGCTTTAAATTTTCACTGCAAAGTCGCCCATTTTCGGCAAATTGCGGAAATCGGAGGATCATAGATTTCTCCCCAGGTCCTCCATGGTGCTGTGATATACGTGGTCTGTACATGTAGGTCACACAGGATGACTGTCGGGCTGTTTGCACATTTCTCTTTATATATAAACTAGTAGAAGAACAATCCAAGGGGGGACAGCGGAACATTCGCACGTGTTTGGTGCCCGTGGGATTGCTCTGGCTCATTTATGTTATAATAATCATAATACAGGGTCTCTTTTTCCTCTGTCTGTATTGCTGCGGACCGCATCTGGGCCCGTTCCTGTGGCACATGGGGGGCAGGAAGCACTACTGTATTTAGGGTGATTGTAGGAATGAAAGGTGCCCCCTCCTCCTTGGTACAAGCTGAAACCCAATCACTATAATAGGATGTGCGGGTGTAGAGGAATGGGCCATATGACTTCATCCCGCCGCCAGTCAGGATTCCAGCCAGCGCCCATCGATCGCTCCCTGTAACCTGGCATGATACAGGGTTTCCTTCTGTGCCCTGCAGGGGAGACACATCTGTTATATAGCCACAGAACGGATATAGTCTCTTATATCTCTCTGCCGCACTGCCTCCTAGCAGGAAATATGCTTTTCTGTTCCCCTGTTCTATCTCTGCCCGCTCTATGCCTCTCCCCCCCCCCCCCCCCCCTGCACTGGTCTCTGCCGCTCTACGCCTCTCCTTTCCCGCACCGGTCTCTGCCGCTCTAACGCCTCTCCCTTCCCGCACCGGTCTCTGCCGCTCTACGCCTCTCCTTTCCCGCACCGGTCTCTGCCGCTCTACGCCTCTCCCTCCCTGCAGTGGTCTCTGCCGCTCTACGCCTCCCCCCCCCGCACTGGTCTCTACCGCTCTACGCCTCTCCCTCCCTGCACTGGTCTCTGCCGCTCTACGCCTCTCCCTCCCTGCACTGGTCTCTGCCGCTCTACGCCTCCCCCCCCCCCCCCCCGCACTGGTCTCTGCCGCTCTACGCCTCTCCCTCCCTGCACTGGTCTCTGCCGCTCTACGCCTCTCCCTCCCTGCACTGGTCTCTACCGCTCTACGCCTCTCCCTCCCTGCACTGGTCTCTGCCGCTCTACGCCTCTCCCTCCCTGCACTGGTCTCTGCCGCTCTACGCCTCTCCCTCCCTGCACTGGTCTCTGCCGCTCTACGCCTCTCCCTCCCTGCACTGGTCTCTACCGCTCTACGCCTCTCCCTCCCTGCACTGGTCTCTACCGCTCTACGCCTCTCCCTCCCTGCACTGGTCTCTACCGCTCTACGCCTCTCCCTCCCTGCACTGGTCTCTACCGCTCTACGCCTCTCCCTCCCTGCACCGGTCTCTACCGCTCTACGCCTCTCCCTCCCTGCACCGGTCTCTACCGCTCTACGCCCTCTCCCTCCCTGCACCGGTCTCTGCCGCTCTACGACTCTCCCTCGCCGCAACCGGTCTCTGCCGCTCTAAACGACTCTCCCCCCCCGCATCGGTCTCTGCCGCTCTACGACTCTCCCTCGCCACACCGGTCTCTGCCACTCTACGCCTCTCCCTCCCTGCACCGGTCTCTGCCGCTCTACACCTCTCCTCCCCGCACCGGTCTCTGCCGCTCTACGACTCTCCCCCCCCCCGCATCGGTCTCTGCCGCTCTAACGACTCTCCCTCGCCACACCGGTCTCTGCCGCTCTACGACTCTCCCTCGCCACACCGGTCTCTGCCGCTCTACACCTCTCCCTCCCCACACCGGTCTCTGCCGCTCTACACCTCTCCCTCCCCGCACCGGTCTCTGCCGCTCTACACCTCTCCCACACTGCATCGGTCTCTGCCGTTCTACACCTCTCCCTCCTCGCACTGGTCTCTGCCGCTCTAACGCCTCTCCCTTCCAGCACCAGTCTCTCCTGCTCTACGACTCTTCCTCCTCGCACTGGTCTCTTCCGCTCTATGCCTCTCCCTTCCCGCAATGATCTCTACCGCTGTAAGCCTCTTACCCCAGGGTTGCTGTCTCGACCATGATGGCTGCAGCATTCAGTTGCTACGGTCCTTTTCAATGGACATGGATCTATGTCCTCCACGGACAGTCTGTGCCAGGCCTCACAGTCAGAATTCTTGTCTGAACCAAAGATAATAACATATTTCCTGTTACCCTCATAACAATCACAGTGCTGAGCTCTTTCCTTCTATACATGGATAACACAAATCTATCAATGTGCTACAAGCAGAACCCTCTGCCCTGAAGAAGATGCATCTAATATAACAGCTGGTGATGGCTTCCATACTGGAATCTGACCCCACGACAGCTTCACAGGGACAACGTCAAGGGCGGATTATTTAAGGAATGCCGTATTTTGAGTAAAAACCATTCAGTGCATGTCCAGAAGCTAACAATACGCCAGAGAACACACAACAAACAATTCATCTTTGAGCACAAAGCGCACTTACTATAGCCCAGAATGGGGAGGGGACTGGACATATACATGTAGTTAAAGTACAGTAAGGGGGTGCCAAGCTCAGGCGCACACAGCAGGGTCAGATTACAGCTTTGGGCATCCCTAAAGTACGTGTTTTCAGATGTATCACTTGCACCAGCTCCAGGGCAGGTGTAAGTGGTGATTACTAGTGATGACGCTGTGTATACAGCTAGAATGTGTCTGTAATCAGCAGCTACAGGTCAGGTGTAAGTGCTGATTACTAGTGATGACGGCTGTGTATACAGCTAGGACATGTGTCTGTATCAGCAGCTACAGGGCAGGTGTAAGTGGTGATTACTAGTGATGACGGCTGTGTACACAGCTAGAATGTGTCTGTATCAGCAGCTACAGGGCAGGTGTAAGTGCTGATTACTAGTGATGACGGCTGTGTATACAGCTAGAACATGTGTCTGTAATCAGCAGCTACAGGTCAGGTGTAAGTGCTGATTACTAGTGATGACGGCTGTGTATACAGCTAGGACATGTGTCTGTATCAGCAGCTACAGGGCAGGTGTAAGATAGTGATGACGGCTGTGTACACAGCTAGAATGTGTCTGTATCAGCAGCTACAGGGCAGGTGTAAGTGCTGATTACTAGTGATGACGGCTGTGTATACAGCTAGAACATGTGTCTGTAATCAGCAGCTACAGGTCAGGTGTAAGTGGTGATTACTAGTGATGACGGCTGTGTATACATCTAGAACATGTGTCTGTAATCAGCAGCTACAGGTCAGGTGTAAGTGCTGATTACTAGTGATGACGGCTGTGTATACATCTAGGACATGTGTCTGTATCAGCAGCTACAGGGCAGGTGTAAGTGGTGATTACTAGTGATGACGGCTGTGTATACAGCTAGAACATGTGTCTGTATCAGCAGCTACAGGGCAGGTGTAAGTGCTGATTACTAGTGATGACGGCTGTGTATACAGCTAGAACATGTGTCTGTAATCAGCAGCTACAGGTCAGGTGTAAGTGCTGATTACTAGTGATGACTGCTGTGTATACAGCTAGGACATGTGTCTGTATCAGCAGCTACAGGGCAGGTGTAAGTGCTGATTACTAGTGATGACGGCTGTGTATACAGCTAGAACATGTGTCTGTATCAGCAGCTACAGGGCAGGTGTAAGTGCTGATTACTAGTGATGACAGCTGTGTATACAGCTAGAACATGTGTCTATCAGCAGCTACAGGTCAGGTGTAAGTGCTGATTACTAGTGATGACGGCTGTGTATACAGCTAGAACATGTGTCTGTAATCAGCAGCTACAGGTCAGGTGTAAGTGCTGATTACTAGTGATGACGGCTGTGTATACAGCTAGAACATGTGTCTGTATCAGCAGCTACAGGGCAGGTGTAAGTGCTGATTACTAGTGATGACGGCTGTGTATACAGCTAGAACATGTGTCTGTAATCAGCAGCTACAGGTCAGGTGTAAGTGGTGATTACTAGTGATGACGGCTGTGTATACATCTAGAACATGTGTCTGTAATCAGCAGCTACAGGTCAGGTGTAAGTGCTGATTACTAGTGATGACGGCTGTGTATACATCTAGGACATGTGTCTGTATCAGCAGCTACAGGGCAGGTGTAAGTGGTGATTACTAGTGATGACGGCTGTGTATACAGCTAGAACATGTGTCTGTATCAGCAGCTACAGGGCAGGTGTAAGTGCTGATTACTAGTGATGACGGCTGTGTATACAGCTAGAACATGTGTCTGTAATCAGCAGCTACAGGTCAGGTGTAAGTGCTGATTACTAGTGATGACTGCTGTGTATACAGCTAGGACATGTGTCTGTATCAGCAGCTACAGGGCAGGTGTAAGTGCTGATTACTAGTGATGACGGCTGTGTATACAGCTAGAACATGTGTCTGTATCAGCAGCTACAGGGCAGGTGTAAGTGCTGATTACTAGTGATGACGGCTGTGTACACAGCTAGAACATGTGTCTGTATCAGCAGCTCCAGGGCAGGTGTAAGTGCTGATTACTAGTGATGACGCTGTGTATACAGCTAGAATGTGTCTGTATCAGCAGCTACAGGGCAGGTGTAAGTGGTGATTACTAGTGATGACGGCTGTGTATACATCTAGGACATGTGTCTGTATCAGCAGCTACAGGGCAGGTGTAAGTGGTGATTACTAGTGATGACGGCTGTGTACACAGCTAGAACATGTGTCTGTATCAGCAGCTACAGGGCAGGTGTAAGTGCTGATTACTAGTGATGACGGCTGTGTATACAGCTAGAACATGTGTCTGTAATCAGCAGCTACAGGTCAGGTGTAAGTGCTGATTACTAGTGATGACTGCTGTGTATACAGCTAGGACATGTGTCTGTATCAGCAGCTACAGGGCAGGTGTAAGTGCTGATTACTAGTGATGACGGCTGTGTATACAGCTAGAACATGTGTCTGTATCAGCAGCTACAGGGCAGGTGTAAGTGCTGATTACTAGTGATGACGGCTGTGTACACAGCTAGAACATGTGTCTGTATCAGCAGCTCCAGGGCAGGTGTAAGTGCTGATTACTAGTGATGACGCTGTGTATACAGCTAGAATGTGTCTGTAATCAGCAGCTCCAGGGCAGGTGTAAGTGCTGATTACTAGTGATGACGGCTGTGTATACAGCTAGAATGTGTCTGTAATCAGCAGCTACAGGGCAGGTGTAAGTGCTGATTACTAGTGATGACGGCTGTGTATACAGCTAGAACATGTGTCTGCAATCAGCAGCTACAGGTCAGGTGTAAGTGCTGATTACTAGTGATGACGGCTGTGTATACAGCTAGAACATGA
>NC_134411.1:104458803-104521852 GCF_038048845.1 Mixophyes fleayi
TACTGCAATATATCAGTGTTAAGATAAGGGTTATTCTAATTTTTCACCAAAACTTACCTAACATGCATATGTACACATATCACAGTATACAGGTGGTACTTAGTGTGTGGGGTATTATGAGAATGTAATGTGCACATGATGACGTATACCCCATATAGCCTCACAGACCAATAAACTTTCCCTATTTCCAGCCATTTATATCACCTTCAATTACTGAATATTGCACATTGTCCCCCTCCCCCAACAATTACATGAGTATTCCCGGGGCCTCTTCTACCCACATGTGGCGGAGAAGCTGGGAGGACGGTTCTCAGAGGCTGTCATTGATGACTGACCCTGGTGTGGTGGAGAAGCTGGAAGGGAGCACGGTTCTCAGAGGCTGTCATCGATGACTGACCTTGTGTGGTGGAGAAGCTGGGAGGGAGCACGGTTCTTATAGACTGTCATCGATGACTGACCCTGATGTGGTGGAGAAGCTGGGAGGGAGCACGGTTCTCATAGACTGTCATCGATGACTGACCCTGGTGTGGTGGAGAAGCTGGGAGGGAGCACGGTTCTCATAGACTGTCATCGATGACTGATCCTGGTGTGGTGGAGAAGCTGGGAGGGAGCACGGTTCTCATAGACTGTCATAGATGACTGACCCTGGTGTGGTGGAGAAGCTGGGAGGGAGCACGGTTCTCATAGACTGTCATCGATGACTGACCCTGGTGTGGTGGAGAAGCTGGGAGGGAGCATGGTTCTCATAGACTGTCATCGATGACTGACCCTGGTGTGGTGGAGAAGCTTGGAGGGAGCATGGTTTCTCAGGGGCTGTCATTGATGACTGACCCTGGTGTGGTGGAGAAGCTGGGAGGGAGCACGGTTCTCAGGGGCTGTCATCGATGACTGACCCTGGTGTGGTGGAGAAGCTTGGAGGGAGCATGGTTCTCAGGGGCTGTCATTGATGACTGACCCTGGTGTGGTGGAGAAGCTGGGAGGGAGCATGGTTCTCAGGGGCTGTCATTGATGACTGACCCTGGTGTGGTGGAGAAGCTGGGAGGGAGCACGGTTCTCAGGGGCTGTCATCGATGACTGACCCTGGTGTGGTGGAGAAGCTGGGAGGGAGCATGGTTCTCAGGGGCTGTCATTGATAGACTGACCCTGGTGTGGTGGAGAAGCTGGGAGGGAGCACGGTTCTCAGGGGCTGTCATTGATGACTGACCCTGGTGTGGTGGAGAAGCTGGGAGGGAGCACGGTTCTCATAGACTGTCATTGATGACTGACCCTGGTGTGGTGGAGAAGCTGGAGGGAGCACTGTTCTCAGGGGCTGTCATTGATGACTGACCCTGGGTGTGTGGAGAAGCTGGGGAGGGAGCACGGTTCTCAGGGGCTGTCACCAATGACTGACCCCTGGTGGTGGTGTGAGAAGCTTGGAGGGAGCATGGTTCTCAGGGGCTGTCATCGATGACTGACCCTGGTGTGAGAGTCACTACAGAATATTTACCAACATTTCACTTAGGTGCGACATTTGACCTGAATCACAGCAACCAATCAGTAATTAGCTTTAATCTGTCAAGTGAAAATTAGAAAATAAAAGTATGTATCTGATTGGTTGCTACTGTTTATCACATGATAATAAATTGTCCCATCTTAGTAGAGAAATAAACTGTAAATGGAATGAGATTGATACTTACTGGCAGAACAGCATGTGATCCAGATTATAAAGGTAAAGCACAAGATCATCACATTGAGCCTAAAAGAAAGAGACATTAGTACATTGTGCAACATTTATGGGCGAACACTCTAAACTGCTACTCTGGAGCTCCTGGACCTATCCTTGGACCCTCCTGAGCCTAGATCTCTTGTCCTCACCCTTGGACCCTTTCTGGACTTACCCTGAACCTTCTTGTCACGCCCGGGTACTTGTCCTCTACCCAGACTGGGCTGTGTCTCTGGAGCTGAACTGGTGGCTACGTGCACAAAGCTGGCTGGTCTGATTATGTCCTTTCGCATGAGAGGGAAAGTGCAGGTGGTGGTCGCTGATAGTTCAGGAGATAATATGAGTGGGACAGGAGACTGGCAGGAAGTCGAGAGTAGCAAGACGGAGATCAGATCTAACAGGAGAGACCAGAGAGGACCCAGAATGCTGGATCAGACTGGAACCAGATCACAGGCTGAGCTGTCTGGACAGAAGCAACTGTATAGACTGCAGACTGCTAGGAACCAGGTTGACGTCTAAGGAATCAGCATTGCACTGGCAACAGGTTAGGGCTCCAGGAAGTATATTTATAGTAACTGCTATCTCTTGATTGAAGGCTTCGGTCAGCTGAGCTGAAGCAGCACTCTGACTGGCTGAGAGGAATCAGGTGACTGGATCCAAGATAGCTGGATCCAAGATAGCGGCACCCAGGCACTGGTTTTGGAGGGAAGTCTAGAGTGGAGACTGCTGTCCTCTGATTGGAGGCTACTGTCAATTGAGCTGAAGCAGCACGCTGACTGGTTGAGAGGGAGCATGTGACCGAATCTAAGATGGCAGCGCCCATGCATTGGTTTTGGAAGGATAATGGAGAGGAGACAGACTGGGCAGCATCCCGCAGAGAGATCTGAGACCAGCAAAACCTGTGGACTGCAGGGACAGCTGAGAAACACAGCGGAGGGGCAAGTAACAGGACCTAAGAGCCCGGAGCATGACACTCCTGAACTTGTGGGTATTGGATATCCAACTTCCAGGACTGTTTCCTCATGAACAGTTCAATATATTCACCCTGGTATTGTACCCATGATGCTTTATATAGCTATTTGTTGTATCATGATGCTCTCACTGTTGCTTTTGAAACCATCACTCAATTTTGATTTGGCATTCTGTAGGATGTTACTGTGTAACTAATCTGATCCATCTCTCATCTTACTGTCTGTCATGCTGCCTTTCCCCTCTCCCCCTCCCAGCACCCCTGCACCCCACTCATTCACTAGTCTATCCTCTTCCTTGCTTTCCCTTCGCTCTCTCCTGCCTTACACCATGTCTACTCGCTCCCCTCCAATTCCCATCCTCACCCCCTGCCCTAATCTCTGTCTGAGATCCAGCCCACCCCAGCACACTACCAACCATGACAATCTCATCCACATTTCCCCACTTCCCTCTCTCCCTTTGTACTGTGCTCTCTGGAATGCCAGACTCATCCATAATAAACTGCACTCTATCCATGACCTTTCATCTCCAACTCTCTTAACCTTCTTTCCATCACTGAAACCTGGCTGCCTTCCACTGACACTGCTCTCCCTGCTGCTCTCTTCTATGGGGCACTCTCCTTCACCCATTCCATCAGATATAATGACCATTTGGGCAGCAGTGTGGACATCCTTGTACATTGTCAACTTCTCTGAGCCCTCCCATTCATTCTTCCCTTTTGAGGTCCACTCTATCCGTCTCTTCTGCCCATCCATCTGTGTGTCTCAGTCATCTGCCCTCCCCCCCCATCTCAATTCCTAATTTCGTATAATGTTGCTGCCTGCTGCCTGGCTTCCCCACTACCACTTCTCAGAACCCCCCTACACCCCCATCATTCTGGTGACTTTAACATCCCATTGGCAACCCATCTGACCCAGCATCCATCAAACTTCTTGACCTTTATTCTTCCTTTGGCCTCTCACAATGAGCCTCTTCCACCACCCAGTCTCGGTCACTCCGTCTACCTTGTCTTCTTCCATCAATGTACTCTTTCTGACTTCTCCATCTCTCCCTTCCCACTCTCTGACCACCATTTACTCTCCTTAACTCTTTCCTAGTTTCCTGCACCCCTCCTCTTGCCCAAATCATCCCTCACAAGACGCTATCTTGATAACCTTGATTCTACTATTTTCTCCTCACTTGAAACTCTCCTCTCCACCGTAACCATCATGACCTGTCCCAACTAGGTGGCCTCCCTCTACTACCCTCACCACCGCTTCTCACTCTGCTGCCCTGGCCTCTTCTGTCCTCCTTCAACGTTGCAAACCTCAACCTTGGCACTCCAAATTTACCCAGGTCTTTCAAAATTGGTCACGTACCACCAAATGACACTAGAGGAAATCTCGTTCCTTGGCAGACTTCCTTTATTTCAAGTGCATCCTCTCATCCTACAGCTCTGCCCTATACATTACCAAACACTCCTTATTCAAATCTCTCATCTCCTCCCAATCTTACAATCCCCACCGCCTCTTTGCCATCTTCAACACCTTCCTTTGCCCACCACCTCTTCCCCTCCCATCCACCCTCACCGCCTCTGACATCTTCAACACCTTCCTTTGCCCACCACCTCTTCCACTCCCATCCACCCTCACTGCCTCTGCCATCTTCAACACCTTCCTTTGTCCACCACCTCTTCCCCTCCCATCCACCCTCACCACCTCTGACATCTTCAACACCTTCCTTTGTCCACCACCTCTTCCCCTTCCATCCATCCTCACCGCCTAATTTTTCACTTCTAAAATTAAGACCATCAGACATTAAATCTCCTCTTCTGATCTCTCCCCCCCTCCACCCTCCTTTTCCTCCAGCCACCACCTCTTGTGCTCCTTCCACCCCAACGCTATATATCCATTCTCTTCTATTATCCTATCCCCTTTAACCTGAACCCTGGATTCCATCCTCTCTCACCTATTTCGCTCATTCTCCCACACTTTAATTTTTCCCTCTCCACTGGATCTTCCCTGCATCCTTCAAACATGGCTTTGTCTCACCCATTCTCAGAATCCCAATATTGACTCCACCTCCCTCTCTACCCACCGCCTCATCTCTTTCTTCCCCTTTGCCTCCAAAATACTTGAGCAGCTTGTCTACAACCATCTCACCAGCTACCTCTCTGACAACTCCCTCCTTGGTCCTCTCCAATCTGGCTTCCGCCATCTCCACTCCACAGAAACTGCCTTGACCAAGTTTTACCTATGATCTTCTTTCGGCCAAATCCAGGGGCCATTTCTCCCTGCTTATCCTGCTGGACCCTTCTGTGGCCCCTCTGACACCGTGGATCACCCAATTCTACTGCACACCATTGGCCTTTGGACACTGTTCTCTTGTGCTTTATCTTCTCCAACCAGTCTTTCTCTGTTTCTACCCCTGGTTCCTCCTCCCCCCATTCATCCTACCTGAAGGAGATCCTCAGAATCCCTCTGCTCTTTTCTCTGTACACCCCCCTCCCCCTTGGGTGACGTCATCAGTTCCTTCAGACTCCAGTATCACATCTATGCTGATGACACCCAACTCAGGGGTATACTGGGGTATATCCTACCGCCACTTCTCTGCTGGCTTCATTGTAACACTATCACGTTACAGTTACTTACATTATTATATATATACACACAGAGCCGTAACTTAGAATTCTAGCGCTCTGGGCGAGAAAGACAAACGCCGCCCCCTAGCCCTCAATTTTAACCAAATTAACCTAAAATATTCCTAAATTGCGCCCCCCTTCAGCGTTGCCCCCTGGGCGGTCGCCCCTCTCGCACAGCCCTAGTTACGGCCCTGTATACACACACAATTTTTCCTGCTCAGGAATACGGGGACCCTATTTATGTGAATGTGGCCATAGAGCCTGTGCTGTGATTTCCTCACCTCTTCTCCATCCTGGGGATATATCTGTAGCTGTCATATCTCAGTACAGTAATGTATAGATAGCGTCATTTCAGCCGTTTCCAGCAGATGGCGTCAGAGAACACTCTGCAGCCAGGTGGTAGTTATGGAAACCTCATCCTTGTCTCCCTGGTAACGGAGCCGTGGGTACAGAGTGTGAGGAGGAGCTAGTCTGGCAGCGTCATGACGTCACTAGAACGTGTTGGTCAGAGCGAGGTTTGACACGCGGATGGCGGGAAATTGGTCCTGTCAGAGGTAGGACGCCATATTGTCCCGGTCTGTGGCTGCTCGCAGTGAGCCGGATCCGGGATGTGGGACTCGTACCTGCCCGTGGTGGCCAGTCTGGGCCGGGAGGAGAATTTCCTGTCACTCGATGATCTGCTCATGTCCCATGAGAAGCTGCCATGCCGCATAGAAAGCGGATTCCCCCGCCTGGGCTTCCTGGAGAAAGGGGCGGACAGTGACAGCATCCCTGAGGTGACCCCCAATACTATATCACAGTACATATACTGTCCGTGGAGAAAGGGGGGGACAGTGACAGCATCCCTGAGGTAACCCCGATATTATATCACAGCACATATAATGTCCGTGGAGAAAGGGGCGGACAGTGACAGCATCCCTGAGGTGACCCCCAATACTATATCACACTACATATACTGTCCGTGGAGAAAGGGGCGGACAGTGACAGCATCCCTGAGGTGACCCCAAATACTATATCACACTACATATACTGTCCGTGGAGAAAGGGGCGGACAGTGACAGCATCCCTGAGGTGACCCCCAATACTATATCACACTACATATACTGTCCGTGGAGAAAGGGGGGGACAGTGACAGCATCCCTGAGGTAACCCCGATATTATATCACAGCACATATAATGTCCGTGGAGAAAGGGGCGGACAGTGGACAGCATCCCTGAGGTGACCCCCAATATTATATCACAGTACATATACTGTCCGTGGAGAAAGGGGGGGACAGTGACAGCATCCCTGAGGTAACCCCAATATTATATCACAGTACATATACTGTCCGTGGAGAAAGGGGCGGACAGTGACAGCATCCCTGAGGTGACCCCCCAATATTATATCACAGTACATATACTGTCCGTGGAGAAAGGGGGGGACAGTGACAGCATCCCTGAGGTAACCCCAATATTATATCACAGTACATATACTGTCCGTGGAGAAAGGGGGGGACAGTGACAGCATCCCTGAGGTAACCCCAATATTATATCACACTACATATAATGTCCGTGGAGAAAGGGGCGGACAGTGACAGCATCCCTGAGGTGACCCCAAATACTATATCACAGTACATATAAAGTCCGTGGAGAAAGGGGGGGAGAGGAGTAATGGGGCCATGGAGGTAGAGGGATGATCAGGGGGAGAGGAGTAATGGGGCCATGGAGGTAGAGGGATGATCAGGGAGAGAGGAGTAATGGGGACATGGAGGTAGAGGGATGATCAGGGAGAGAGAGAAGTAGTGGAGACATGGAGCCGGAGGGATGATCAGGAGAGAGGAGTAATAAGGACATGGAGGTAGAGGGATGATCAGGGAGAGAGGAGTAATGGGGACATGGAGGTAGAGGGATGATCAGGGAGAGAGGAGTAATGGCGACATGGAGGTAGAGGGATGATCAGGGAGAGAGAAGTAGTGGAGACATGGAGCCGGAGGGATGATCAGGGAGAGAGGAGTACATGGGGACATGGAGGTAGAGGGATGATCAGGGAGAGAGAGAAGTAGTGGAGACATGGAGCCGGAGGGATGATCAGGGAGAGAAGAGTAGTGGAGGTAGAGGGATGATCAGGGAGAGAGGAGTAGTGGAGGTAGAGGGAGATAGAGGGATTATGAGGAAGAGAGAGAAGTAGTGGAGACATGGAGCCGGAGGGATGATCAGGGAGAGAAGAGTAATAAGGACATGGAGGCAGAGAGAGGTGGTCAGGGAGAGAGGAGTAATGGGGACATAGAGGTAGAGAGGAGAAATGGAGGCAGAGAGAGGTAGAGGGATGATCAGAGACTGAGGTGGAGGTAGGTAAAGAGATATTCAGGGAGAGAGGAGTAATGCAGGACCCTGGACAGCAGTCCTACCTAGCCATCTCCACACCATAGAGCAGTGGTTCCCAAACTTTTGCAGTTCACGGCACCCTTGGAGTCTCCAAATTTTTTCAAGGCACCCCTCCAAAATTATTACTGAGCAGTCCTGTTTTAGAAGTAGTTGGGTCAAAAAAATTTAATAAGTATTTAGGTCAGGACAGAAATACTTATTTAGTTGTATGCAAAAATGCCCCTTCTACATCCAGACACACTGCCCCCTCTGCAATCCAGTCACTATGCCCGCTCTCACGCTGCCCCCTCTGATGCTGCCCCCCTCTCACTGCCCTCTGTCACGCTGTCCTCCTCCTCTGTCACGCTGTACCCCTCATCTGCCCTCTGTCCCCCTCCTCTGTCCTCTGTCACACTGTCCCCCTCCTCTGTCACACTTTCCCCCTCCTCTGTCACACTTTCCCCCTCCTCTGTCACACTTTCCCCCTCCTCTGTCACGCTGTACCCCTCATCTGCCCTCTGTCCCCCTCCTCTGTCCTCTGTCACACTGTCCCCCTCCTCTGTCACACTGTCCCCCCTCCTCTGTCACACTGTCCCCCTCCTCTGTCACACTGTCCCCCTCCTCTGTCACACTGTCCCCCTCCTCTGTCACACTGTCCCCCTCCTCTGTCACACTGTCCCCCTCCTCTGTCACACTGTCCCCCCTCCTCTGTCACACTGTCCCCCTCCTCTGTCACACTTTCCCCCTCCCTCTGTCACACTTTCCCCCTCCTCTGCCCTCTGTCACACTTCCCCCTCTGCATCCAGTCTTTCTGCCCCCTCTCACGCTGCCCCCTCTCACGCTGCCCCCTCTGATGCTGCCCCCTCTCACTGCCCTCTGTCACGCTGTCCTCCTCCTCTGTCACGCTGTCCTCCTCCTCTGTCACGCTGTACCCCTCATCTGCCCTCTGTCCCCCTCCTCTGTCCTCTGTCACACTGTCCCCCTCCTCTGTCACACTTTCCCCCTCCTCTGTCACACTTTCCCCCTCCTCTGTCACACTTTCCCCCTCCTCTGTCACGCTGTACCCCTCATCTGCCCTCTGTCCCCCTCCTCTGTCCTCTGTCACACTGTCCCCCTCCTCTGTCACACTGTCCCCCTCCTCTGTCACACTGTCCCCCTCCTCTGTCACACTGTCCCCCTCCTCTGTCACACTGTCCCCCTCCTCTGTCACACTGTCCCCCTCCTCTGTCACACTGTCCCCCTCCTCTGTCACACTTTCCCCCTCCTCTGCCCTCTGTCACACTTCCCCCTCTGCATCCAGTCTTTCTGCCCCCTCTCACGCTGCCCCCTCTGCCCTCTGTCACCTCTCACTGCCCTCTGTCACGCTGTCCCCCTCCTCTGTCACGCTGTCCCCCTCCTCTGCCCTCTTTCACGCTGTACCCCTCCTCTGCCCTCTGTCCCCCTCCTCTGCCCTCTGTCACACTGCTTCCAGGCACTCTGCCTTCAGGCACTCTGCCCCCTCTGCAGCCCGCTGCCCCCCTCCTCTGCAGCCCGCTGCCCCCCCTCCTCTGCAGCCCGCTGCCCCCCTCCTCTGCTGCCCGCTGCCCCCCTCCTCTGTTGCCCGCTGCCCCCCTCCTCTGTTGCCCGCTGCCCCCCTCCTCTGTTGCCCGCTGCCCCCCTCCTCTGTTGCCCGCTGCCCCCCTCTGCTGCCCGCTGTCCCCCTCTGCTGCCCGCTGTGGTCCTCCGCTTCCCGCAGCCATAAAAAAAAGAAAGAGCACATAAACTTACCAATCCGCCGGGCGCCGGGACCCAGCAGCCTCCTCTCCCGCAGCTGTCACTGACGTCGATATTCAGTGACAGCTGCGGGAGAGGAGGCTGCTGGGTCCCGACGCCCGGCGGATTGGTAAGTTTGTGCTCTTTCTTTTTTTTTTATGGCTGGCCCGCGGCACCCCAGTGACAGCGCCGCGGCGCACAGTTTGGGAACCGCCGCCATAGAGTATATGTTTTGGGGAACCATCCACATACTATAGTTCAGTGAGACTCATCATCCCCAACAATTGAAAATCTGTGGTGTAAATTCAGCTGTTTTTTTTACTTTTAAATGAACCCAGACCAGTCAGCTATCATATACAATATGCGCCCTATTGGCTGCACATTGCTTTCTCGTGTCAGATGCAGCTAACTGACACCTGATTGAAGGTAACTGTTGTGCTATAATTACAGATAGAGCATAATTCTACACGCGGTAGCTCACTGAACACCAGGATCTGGCTGGAGTGATCCTGAAGGTCTGAACATGCTGAATTTTGTTCTTCTAAGAAGATTGTTTTATGTGTTATAAACAAAATACACAGTAATGCATTATAATAACATTGCACAGAGCAGAACCATCTTGTCCAGTGAGCTCTGACAGGATAAACATAATGATACATACAGACAAGACAAGGGTGATCAATCTCATTTTCTTGAAGAACATGCTGCATATTAACCAGCGTGCGACATATAAATGAATGATCCTTGTGGCTGCTCTGGGTCTCTGGTTTACATGTGTTGTGAATGTACTTTACCTGTGATGAATACACTACAGTCCTTATATGTGACCAGAGCCTCATGGCCAGTTTGCTGATGACACGCTGTACTATACCTCTGTATTCTTATATATTGAGGTAATGGTCCAGGGAAATATATATATATAAGATGCAGTCATTTGGTTGTTCATGTAAAACTCCAACAGTGAAATGTTAGTACCTCCTTCGTATGTAGATATTTCAGTAGTCTCAGGAAACTGACACTCATTGGAGTGCTTCCATTGAAACCTCCTGGTGACTGTCTGGTGTGTGTCTTATTCATGCCTCTCCATACAGTGCACCAATTCACTGGACTATATTGAAATGCCGCTGCTGGGTCTTGAGACCCTGACCTAACAGTAAATTATACCGTTGTGAGGAAGTCACTTATAAATAATGCTACAAAGTATTGCAGAAAGGTTTGTACCTAACAATATATATCTATATCTCATATTTCCTGGCTGCTCTCCATCCACGCATTATATTAATGTATATACAAGATAATCAATACACACAGGCCCCTGCTGAGATTGCATTAGTTAGGAATGATGTAAAATCCACATTTCCTCTAGCGGATTCATTACAGCAGAGGGGACTCTTATTTTATAGTCTTGTTTCATTGTTCATTCCTGGATGAGAATTATGTGTAACGATTGTTCTCTGTTATCAGGGCAGCAAGATGGAGCTGCCGCTATGGCTGGTGAAGGGTCTGTATGACAATAAGCGACGGGTTATTTCCGTGGAACTTCCAAAGATTTACCGGGAGGGCTGGCGCACCGTGTTTAGCGCTGATGCTAATGTTGTGGACCTCCACAAAATGGGGCCACATTACTATGGCTTTGGCTGCCAGCTACTCAACTTTGATAGTCCAGAGAATGCAGAGATTGCAAAGACCATACTACAGGTAATGTTCTGGAATAGAAGGCCGTGCTTTGGTAAAAACATTCTGGATATTTTCAAAAGGTTTTATTACAGTACAATGTCAAAGTAGCTTCTTATGTTCAAACAGATTAACAAACTTTTCTCCCATTTACATACTATAGTGGTAAATTACATAAAATGTGATACTCTAAGATAATTTTCTGGACAAAAAACATTGTTCAAGAGAAAAGGCTAATATATGACAATATCATGTATTCCTGTGCTGAACGATACACTTGAAATAACGAGTGGGCTCCTTCTCGCCTCTCTGCAGCAGGTTATTCTGTACTCAGACAGCTTGGCAGGCTTGCTGTGCAGGAATGCACAGAGTGGATTGTTTAATATACAGAGGCTGGGTCAGTGATGTCACAGCAGCTCAGCTGTCTGGCTTTCTGAGATCTATGTGATCCCATCAAAAGCTGTGGGAGGAGCTTCTGTCTAATTCAGGGGGGTGAGGTGGAAACTTTATAACGGGGATGCAGGGTGATGTAATGCTAACACTGAACAATCGCTTGTACCTGTGTGGTTAATATGTGGAACTTTCAATTGTGGGGTTTAATGATCCATTGAAGTTTAAACAAGGTGTAAATTAACATTTGAATATTTAGTTGCTTTAACCTTCTGCAGATTGTGAGGATCTGTGGTTGTGATTGTGATTACTGAGTGTCTGTGTTGTTGGCAGGTACAGGTTTACTTTCATTGCACGTTGTCTGATACATATATTTGTCCTTTGTTAGACCTTCATTGGACGCTTTCGTCGCATCATGGACTCCTCACAAAATGCTTATAATGAGGACACCTCCGGGCTGGTGGCCAGGCTGGATGAACTGGAGCGTGGCTTGTTCCAGGCTGGACAGATTGGGCTGAATGCCTTTCAGAGCTGGGAAAGAGGGACCGCTGCTCAGATCACAGCTTCCAATCTGGTGCAGGGTTACAGGAAGAGAAAGTTTAATGAGACGGAGGCATAACGAGCACAGACTATTTATTGTCGTTTTCCTTGGGTTCCATCCCTGTTGTGGAAGAGTGTGATGGGCTGTGGGCCTAGTGTCTACTCCCTGCAGAATGCCCCAATAGTCTGCTGAGAACCTGACATTAGTGTGTCTATAATCCTTCCCATTTCACTACATTGACGGTCACAGAGGAAGGGGATGTGCCTTCCCTATATCTGAGCCCTGCTGAGTACATGATTGATTAGGTTCCATGCTCTGCATTATGTTCTTCCGGGAACCTGAGTGCTGGACACAGCACTGATCTATATTTAGAAGAATATATTTTCTGTGAGCCTGTTTGTGAGAGCGACATGCTCCGGCTGCTGGAGGTTGGGGATAGTCTCACTGCTGTCCTTTACATAGCACTGTCACTACACCCTGGCTGTGATTGTCTTAGCTTGTATATAGGAGCACAGGGTATGTAACATAGTACTCGCTATTTACACTGGCCCTTGTGGCAGTGTGT
Source organism: Mixophyes fleayi (assembly GCF_038048845.1). NCBI lineage: Eukaryota > Metazoa > Chordata > Amphibia > Anura > Limnodynastidae > Mixophyes > Mixophyes fleayi. Next base: position 104,471,360 of record NC_134411.1, read on the forward strand.
ATGAAACATATGAATGTGGCATAAGGGTCAGTGGGTGTAAAAATGTTGCCGTGCTTTGCTGGTTCAATTCACCTTGTAAGTAACTGTAGTTGCTGTGAATTATTGTGGCCAGGTGCCAACACCCCTTTCTGCGTTATCATAGAGAACAATAAACTCTGATGGTTCCCCTGTTATTGTTGTAATGTGTTCTCATTGGACCCAGAGGTTATAAAACACTATCTCCTTACCGGTCCACAGCACAAAGTGTTGTGGTTTTTACAGAATTGTCATATGGGGCTAAATCGGGTGAACGCCCGACCTATACAAATGTGTGTCTGAAATACCCACAGAACTCTCGGAGGTTATTGCTTTCTGGAAATGTCAGATTACAGCTTTATATATATATAGCGCATTGGTATCGGCATCATACAAACTGCACCATGTCTTTCTTGTTACTCCTGCACGTGATATAAACTTCATATCTAGTATTGTAGTGTACAGAACTTACCAGTGGAAGTAGTCTTACTATAAAATAAAGATATATGCAGAACAAGCCAGTCTGGTGACACTTGGGGGAAATGCATACAGGTCCCTAAAGGCGATGTCCGTCTTGCATCAAAGCTGTCTAAAGGAGTCCTCAGCAAATACAGAGTTCCACTCTCCCAAGTATGAATGGAGTTGTCAAGGTGATGCCTTCCCCTTCCTGGGCTATATCCTGTGTCACAGAATCACACGTGCTCTACATCAGAGATGTCTTAATACATTTTCTGCAGTTTATGATGTACACAAAGCTCCATCAGTGGAAATATATTTATACAAGAAGTTATTTCTTCCCATTTTCAGGAGGAAGATGGATCCAGCCAGAATTTAATTTTAACAGCAGATTCCTTTCATGTAATTGTCAGTCATCCCTGAAGACAGATTACAATGTACTAGCCAGAATCTCTTCTTACCCTGTGTATCAGGACCTGCTCTTACTGACAGATCTTGCAGTACTTTGTGCACAGATGGATGTGTTTGTATACAGAACTGCGCTGACAGCTTGTCAGCCGCCCTCATGACATTGCGCACATCGTTGTCATTTACTGCTTAGTATTTCTGGACAGGGAAGTGAATGTACTAACACAATACAGATGAGTTTCATTCCAAAGATCAGGAAATGCAGATATGTAAAATATTTGTAAAATATGTCTCTATATTTGTAGAGTAGAAGCTGCCACTCCTGGAAATTATAAGTAGTGATGTGACATGACTCTGACTGATTATATGTATACATGTCAGTGGATGGTGTATTATATGTAATAACGCACCCACATACTGTGACATGTGCAGGATCTCACTGCTCTGTGTGACTCATGCTGCTATTTATAGACACAGAACCCCTCACTGGCTTCCACTAGTCTTATATTTTATATTATTACGTTTTATTATGTGACATTGTATCTGGTGAGATCTGTGTTATATTCCCAGCTGTCAGCACTAGGTAGAGCACATGAATCATGGTATTTATATCAGGAGACTTTCATCTCCATTATTTGTATTTGCTCATTGTCCCTGATTTTCAGGGATCATCTCTGGATTTTGGAACTTGCCCTTAGCAGATTTTAATGCTGAAAAAAAAGCAAAATTTATGGTTCCTGACTTTCCGATTGTGTAACATCAGGCGGTTCTAGGTTCTGTTCTGCAGCCTGTAAATGCCAATGTCGATGGATGAGGAGTATTTAAGATACAAGTGAATTACATTGTTACTGTGGTTGTGTCCTTGTGTGTCAGCGGTGTTGTCTTATGAATGTAATGTGACACTACCTGGTACATGAGCTGGATGTCTGGAGAGCGCACTGGCCTCTAACTGACTTATTACTTAATGTAGTGCAATGTGAATTTGAAATCACCTACATCCAGCTGACTGGATATTACTAAGTGCCAAGTGTGAGACAAGCAGTTTAGTAGCGAGTATGTGTCCGTACATATATCTAGATTGTCTTCTGCATCATCGTCGCCTCCACCGCTATCGCACAATGGCATGTTCCCTGATTATAGCCCTATATGGAGCCAGCTCTCATCCTGTGACAAGCTTTATAAAGCCCTTAGAGCCAGGAATAGCCCACCGCCTTCTGCTTAGAAATAACACGAGGCAGGATCTAATGCTGCTGCATGTGAAACAGCCACAAGTCTAGGTCCAAACAGGAGACCTTCTAGTATCTGTTCCAGGTGGTGCCTCTGATGACTGATCTCATCCACACCAAGGAGTGGAGAAGCTGGGCTAGAAATGCCTGGAGCACTCCGATTCTCATCCAAAAGACCATAAGTTAAAGGAAGTGGTTTGTACCCTATGATCATACACATACCTGCGTGTTATACATATGCATACACATAATTATTAACATGAGGCTTACGGATACAAAACTGCAACATGGATGAGTTACATTCTGCATTACGCTTCTACTCATGGCCTGCGCTCTGGATTGGGTTGTTACAGATGTGATAGAAACGACTCCAGAAGGCATTGCCGTTTGTCGGATAATGAGGATCAGATTATCAATTTCATTGTTTGTTGATTATTAAAATAAAAGGTAAACTGCATTCCCCAGATTGCCAAGAGCTCAATATCCACACTTATTAAAGAAACTGCATACAAGCTGTACTATAGGTGGTACAATAGCCCAGATAGGTTGTCTACAATGTTTCACACGGCCACTCCGAGCTGTTGGCAAAAATGTGGCCAGAGAGGCACAATGCTACATATATGGTGGACCTGCCCCCGTATAATCCCTTTTTGGAACATGGTCCTTGTACTCTGTATCTGAACAACAGATCACTAAGGATCCCTGATCGTTTCTTCTCTCTCGCCCTGTCCCTGATGAGAGCGCCCCATCCCACAAGCTGATCTCTCACATACTGTCTGCTACCAAATCCCTAATAGCTAAACATTGGAAAGACCCTAATCCTCCTTCTAGGCAGGCTTTCCGGAATGTCATCTGGCATATCGCAAGCATGCAGAGTATTACATGCTACCTACACGATGAATCATACATCGTAGACTCCGGTGACTGGAGGAAGGCGACCGTCCCCCATAAAGGAGCAGGTATGCGGGGACGGCGCCTGACAGCAACAGGCATAACACTCTGACCTGAGAGGTGTGAAATCTCTGACACCACAGAATGTAATGCCTTCCATACCCGATAATAAATAGCTGAAGGTTTCTAGCTTTAATCATGGTCTGTACCACTTTGTGCGAAAAAATCTGAGGCCAAAGGGATAGCGGTCTCAGTATCATGTCATCAAAGCCAGATCTAAAGAGTGGTTCCGGTAGCGGAGAGGAGAAAAGATCAAAATGAAGCAACCAGCAAGGTGGACAGACTGCAATCCCGAGGATGTTGGAGTACCGTGAGCTGGGCGGCCATTCCGTTGCCACCAGGACCAGCCTCCACCCGTTTCTTTTTTCTTTTACCTGTTTTAACACACTCATGAACATTGGAAAGCAAAAAATTAAAAAGAAAAAGAAAATATCATAACCTACTCCACCAAACCATTAATCCGGACTAACTTTGGTCTTAAATTTTGTTGAAATCACCTGTAGTACACATATAGGGGAAAAAGCTCTCATAGACAGTAATTCATTGCATAATCTGGAATTTTTGAAGATAAGAAATCACTGAATTAGCCCACAGTACAAGACACGATTGTATCTATTAAATTCTGCACATTGGTTGCATGATATACACCACACTATGACGTGGATCACAATTCCTTTTTCAGTCACGGTCAGTCATCTGATACAGCCGTCAGTATAAGAACCTGGAGATACAGATCATACTCCATACATCTGACTCATGAAGTGCTACAAGCGGCTGGTAGCTCCGCCTGCTAGAACTACATAGCCAATCACTCCTCTGCTGTCTAAACTTGTTCTCTCTCCGTTATATCGATCTTACCCCACTCCAGGCCGTGAAAAGTGGGAATGTGCAATGTTGATGGTGGAATCCAACTGAGATTGTGATCTCTCCTTAAGTCAGTCGGTCCGATCAGTAACGTTATAATTAAGTCCTGTGATCATGGGTCAGAGGAGTTCTACTGACGCGTTTCTCCACTAGTGATGAGTGGTTGTCTCAGAGATGGCTCTTTTGTTTGGTCTCTGAGGAAACCACATATCAAAAGGGAAGAAGTCAGTTGAAACGAAGACAACCAAATATATTTAGTCTGGATTCTTGGTTTGGTGGAGTATGTTTTGATATTTTCCTTTCATTTTCATTGTTTGCTTTATATATGTATTAATGTTTGTACAAATAAATTGTATTATATAATTTACATCTACTGTGTTATTTATTAGGATCTATTTGCGCTTGTTTTTGTTTTTTTTGTTTTTCTTCCATTATAATTGAAATGTATGCAAAACAACTTCTATAAATAAGCAGCAATTTTTCTCCTATCTATATTAATTGTCATTTGAATAGGTTTTGTATCTATACTATAGACTGTAATCTGTGAGCAGGGTCCTCTTACCTCTCTGTCTGTATTACCCAGTATTGTCTTATTAATGTTTGTTCCCAATTGTAAAGCGCTACGGAATCTGCTGGCGCTATATAAATAAATGATCATGATGATACTATACAAGGTATAGACTGCTACAGTCGGCCCCAGGTTTTGTATCTGTACTATACAAGGTATAGACCGCTACAGTCAGCCGCAGGTTTTGTATCTGTACTATACAAGGTATAGACCGCTACAGTCGGCCCCAGGTTTTGTATCTATACTATACAAGGTATAGACCGCTACAGTCGGCCCCAGGTTTTGTATCTATACTATACAAGGTATAGACCGCTACAGTCGGCCCCAGGTTTTGTATCTATACTATACAAGGTATAGACCGCTACAGTCGGCCCCAGGTTTTGTATCTGTACTATACAAGGTATAGACCGCTACAGTCAGTCCCAGGTTTTGTATCTATACTATACAAGGTATAGACCGCTACAGTCAGCCCCAGGTTTTGTATCTATACTATACAAGGTATAGACCGCTACAGTCAGCCCCAGGTTTTGTATCTATACTATACAAGGTATAGACCGCTACAGTCGGCCCCAGGTTTTGTATCTATACTATACAAGGTATAGACCGCTACAGTCGGCCCCAGGTTTTGTATCTATACTATACAAGGTATAGACCGCTACAGTCGGCCCCAGGTTTTGTATCTATACTATACAAGGTATAGACCGCTACAGTCGGCCCCAGGTTTTGTATCTATACTATACAAGGTATAGACCGCTACAGTCGGCCCCAGGTTTTGTATCTATACTATACAAGGTATAGACCGCTACAGTCGGCCCCAGGTTTTGTATCTATACTATACAAGGTATAGACCGCTACAGTTGGCCCCAGGTTTTGTATCTATACTATACAAGGTATAGACCGCTACAGTCAGCCCCAGGTTTTGTATCTGTACTATACAAGGTATAGACCGCTACAGTCGGCCCCAGGTTTTGTATCTATACTATACAAGGTATAGACCGCTACAGTCGGCCCCAGGTTTTGTATCTGTACTATACAAGGTATAGACCGCTACAGTCGGCCCCAGGTTTTGTATCTATACTATACAAGGTATAGACCGCTACAGTCGGCCCCAGGTTTTGTATCTGTACTATACAAGGTATAGACCGCTACAGTCGGCCCCAGGTTTTGTATCTATACTATACAAGGTATAGACCGCTACAGTCGGCCCCAGGTTTTGTATCTGTACTATACAAGGTATAGACCGCTACAGTCGGCCCCAGGTTTTGTATCTGTACTATACAAGGTATAGACCGCTACAGTCGGCCCCAGGTTTTGTATCTATACTATACAAGGTATAGACCGCTACAGTCGGCCCCAGGTTTTGTATCTATACTATACAAGGTATAGACCGCTACAGTCGGCCCCAGGTTTTGTATCTGTACTATACAAGGTATAGACCGCTACAGTCGGCCCCAGGTTTTGTATCTATACTATACAAGGTATAGACTGCTACAGTCGGCCCCAGGTTTTGTATCTATACTATACAAGGTATAGACCGCTACAGTCGGCCCCAGGTTTTGTATCTATACTATACAAGGTATAGACCGCTACAGTCGGCCCCAGGTTTTGTATCTGTACTATACAAGGTATAGACCGCTACAGTCGGCCCCAGGTTTTGCTGCACATCTGGGTTTAGAATTGTAGAAATCTTGGGATGCCATGAGGGCTACTCTGGCTGACCCCGGCGTCTTACCAATGGGCCAAACGACTGTATGTGATGGGACCATTCTCGCGGGTGGGTTCTGTTTCGGCTGAGACAATCAGCCTCCAAGTTCCCCAACCCCAGAATGCATGTGGGCGATATCACTGGAGCATGATGTCCCACACAGGACATGATACGCGCTGTCTAATAACCGGGGAACACCAAGGGTTACCCCATTATATGTTTTGCCATTCATGACTTTGTAATAACAGTGAAGACACATGATCTATCGGAGGCTTCTTACCTCCTCTCGGTGCTCGGCCTTCTCCGTATAATACTGTGATGCTGCAGCGCCAGTGACTGGGTGTTTGCCCAGAGGCAGCTGCAGAGATCTAAAACATTGATGGTGGCTCAGAGACCGCGCTCTGTCTGCTTCCTACCTTGGAGGACTGTTCGGATTCAATTGGGGACATTAATAAGAGCTGTCACACAGGTAATATTACACACAAGTGCAGTAGAGAAATAATGGGCAAAAATGCCCTAAACGTATAGGAACTGCACTGTCTGTTTTATAAGATTATCCCCCGACTACCACCTTGTCCTACATAAGGTCTAACCTGCCTCAACCCGCAACACTCCCGCTCAAGTTTATATTTTTCCACTCTTCAGTAAATGTCCTTGGCACCAATCCATTCATCCTCATCCCTCAACTAGTTCATCTATTTGCATTGCTATATGGGATTAATCTTATAACTCACCATCCTGTCTCACAAGCTGCAGGTAAGAGTTACACGTTCTACTTGGTACAACGTATTGGCATCCTATGACTACCACAGGTCCTTCTCAGCAAATATTGCAGCAGCTCAGTAGACATTTTTACCAGGTTAAAAGCATCGTCTTGCCAGTTCTCCCTTAATTATACTTTTGAATTTTGTCGCACAGCATTCCAGTCCTTGCCCCTTCTGGAACAAGAACCTCTGCCGTCCCCTCTATGAGGTTGCCTCTTCCCCCTGTCAAACCCTCTTCATCCAAGTCCACCCATTTCAGTATCTTGATGTGTCAATTTGCAGCAACTTTATTTAGTAAATCTGCAACTACAGCAACAGCACATGCTTCGTGTATGTTACAATTGCAAATGCGCCCACTCTAATGCTACATCCCCCAAACCCTGGCAAGTGACTAGCTTCAACATGGACAGTTTAAGGATAAACATACCGGAAATTGTAACGTTTGTGATGTCCGGATTTTGCAGGAATTACATACATGTATCATTGCACTTCCCCTCTCTCTTAACTGCTGACAACAGATTGAATACCTTTATCATATCTCATAACGTCTGCAAGCTCCTAAATAAGGTATTCTCATTGGCCCATTTGCCTCCCCCCCCCCCCCCCCCCCTCCCCTATTTCCATCCTGGTGAATTGGTTCCATCCGTGTAGCAGTCTGAAAGTTTTCTGAGGATAAATAGTCTCATTATTGATATTTCCGCCTCTTGTGGCTCCCTTCCTTCCTCGGAAGACTACTCTCCGATATTGCAGACTCGATCACACCATCGTTTATACCAGGGAATTCAGCAAAGGTTCTCAAAATCAGGTATCTCTCATGCTTTAAATATTCTCCCCATTCTTCCATCTGGCACCTGCATAGCACCAAGTGTTCAACTGTTTCAGTAGATTACTCTTCAGGCCAAAAATCAGTCCCCGGCTCAGTTTGCCGAAATCGTCTTCTGGCTTTTGAACATCAAAAAAGTATTGGTCATTCACCTTTTAGACAACTGTCTCTTCACTGAGCTTCCTGACTTGAAGCTATTCAGCCTGGATAGTCCTATCGCACTTTTCAGAATTTTATATTCCATTGGCTCCCAAAAAAATTCATACTTCAACCTCCAATGAATTTCAAGGATTCGCACCTGACTCGGACAAGACATAAGCTTGCCTGTATCCAGACAAACTAGAAGGAATCCGGTCCCTGGAAGCCTCCTTTCTGTAAAAGATGTCTGTACCAGATCCATATGTTAGTCTTCCATTGGTCGCCTCAACTTCACAATGTAGGTTATTCAACAGCTTTAATTTCGTATCTCCTTGAGCTCCCGTGGAGGTTCCCCTTCCAGTCAGTCCTACAGCAACGTCCGATGTCTCTGTGGTCCCAATTAAATGCAGAATAGTCCCTCGCTCTTTCCACCAATACTTTCGGAAGGTTCTCCTAAATTATACAGCAACACTAACTTCCAGGCTTCCAGAAATTCTTTCACTCCCTACATCTTGGAACTCATTGTTCTTGTTTGAAATCGACCCAGTACTAGTAATACTTCTTTTACATGGGGTCATCTGGGGGCTAATCAGTCCATAACTTCCCTCAAACATGACCATGTCACAGCCCTCATCATTACCAAATACTTCCCCACAATAATGTTATTCACGTGCAGATTGACTACAACATTCATTACTTTGTAATTCATGAATAACATTCACCCCCAATGTCTCTGCTGGTTCATTATCAACATTCTCCTGACAGAGCCTCAACCCAGAGCCCATTGCCGGACACTTTTTATATACCCTTAATTGTGCAGAACCCTTCCATTGCAAGCAATTTTGCACAGAACCCCAGACTGCACAGATGTCCCCACTGGGGGCCTTTTTATTAGGCCACCCCTCATTTGTACAGACCTGTCAATGCACAGATTCCCTATATCCCTTCATATTTATAACTACTTTATACAGACCCACCCATTGATCAGATACCACATTGCCATCCACTCTGAAGACTCCCACATAGGGAACCACTCACCTTTTGAAGTCCTAGTGATGTCATGTAGTCTCTTAGGCCGTCTTTTTGGAGCTGAATATGTCTAAGAAGAAGTTTTATTTTTAGCCAACAGCCCCCCCCCCCCCCTAATCATACACACTGCACTTAGATACTCAGAACCAGGAAACTACTGTAAACTGTTGGTTTGGTATTATCATGCTAAATACACTACATTAAATGTCAGGTATTCTCATGCCAATAACTACTGGCAGCAAAGTTCCATGTTACTTCGGATGAGCTGCTGCCTGAGATGACGTTTCCTATATCTAATGTTTCTTAGATCCCGCCTGCCCCTCATCCAACAGCATCAATATAATCCTATCATTATAATGTAAAACAGGTCCAGTCACCAAATATAAACAGCTCTAAAGGTTTATCAGCACAGAAGGTATTTCATATAATGTTTCCTTAATGGGGGACACATTTTTTCCCATGCACACATATATACTGTCAGTAAGATAATTATAGGTCAGTAGTAATGCTAAGCATATATCCTCTAGTGACAGTATTACATGATGCTTCTCTCATTGTATACTAGGTGTATTAGTGGCCCTGTCTATATACAGCAGGTGCAGAGCTTACACTCTACAGCACTGGGCTCCACCTCCTCCCCCTCCCCACTGACGCAGCACCACTTCACCCACTGTAATCCTGTCAGTGACTGAGAGCTCTGGACAGAGGAGCCCCTCCTTCCTCCCCTTCCCACCCTACAGACAGGCAGAAGAATAGAGACCGCTCAACACGTGGACTTCTTCTGTCTAGGGGAGAGGTGACTGTAAGTACCCACTGGAGGCCACTGGCTGCACTGAGGATTGGGTGGGGGCATTGAATATGGCAGCTCACTCTTCTCTTACAAGATGCCTTTGTTCTCATTAAGGATGCACATGCAGTAATTGGATGCCATCTGGCAGTAGAAGGGTTACTGTGTGCTAATAATCTCCTGGCAGTCAGTCCTAAAGGTCCCTACACCCCTCCCTTCCTCTAAGATCTCCATCCTTTGTCTCTGTGCCCAGATGTTACCCCTATGCATTGTGTGAGTGTGGTGCGGAGGCAGCTGCAGTGTGTGCTGTCCCCCTCCCTCTTCTCTCTCCCACCTCGCTGCCTCTCTCCTCTCTCATCAGCAGATAATGAAGCTTCTGCGCCACAAGATAGAACTTTGGGCAGGTAACAGACTGCCTGCTACATGTGTGTGTCACGTATGATGAGTCACATTGTGTGTTCTGTTACAGTATGTCCGACCATCCTTTCATTATACATCATTCTCAGCAGTGCAAAGTATTCAGTGGGCTTCTGTGTGAATGTAGCGGTATCTGATATGTACTAAGCTGCTGCTGTGCTGAGTATATAGAATAGAGGTAGCTGTATCTGGGGAGTAGTAATGTGAGGGGGTATCCAGCAGTATGGAGAGGAGAGGTAGGTGTATCTGGGGAGTACTAATGTGAGGGAGTATCCAGCAGGATGTAGAGGAGAGGTAGGTGTATCTGGGGAGTAGTAATGTGAGGGGGTATCCAGCAGTATGGAGAGGAGAGGTAGGTGTATCTAGGGAGTACTAATGTGGGGGAGTATCCAGCAGTATGGAGAGGAGAGGTAGGTGTATCTGGTGAGTACTAATGTGAGGGGGTATCCAGCAGTATGGAGAGGAGAGGTAGGTGTATCTGGGGAGTACTAATGTGGGGGAGTATCCAGCAGTATGGAGAGGAGAGGTAGGTGTATCTGGTGAGTACTAATGTGAGGGGGTATCCAGCAGGATGTAGAGGAGAGGTAGGTATATCTGGGGAAACTGGGGAGTAGTAATGTGAGGGGGTATCCAGCAGGATGTAGAGGAGAGGTAGGTGTATCTGGGGAGTAATAATGTGAGGGGGCATCCAGCAGTATGTAGAGGAGAGGTAGGTGTATCTGGGGAGTAGTAATGTGAGGGGGTATCCAGCAGGATGTAGAGGACAGGTAGGTGTTTCTGGGGAAACTGGGGAGTAGTAATGTGTGGAGTATCCAGCAGTATGTAGAGGAGAGGTAGGTGTATCTGGGGAGTAGTAATGTGAGGGGGTATCCAGCAGGATGTAGAGGAGAGGTAGGTGTATCTGGGGAGTAGTAATGTGAGGGGGTATCCAGCAGGATGTAGAGGAGAGGTAGGTGTATCTGGGGAGTAGTAATGTGAGGGGGTATCCAGCAGTATGGAGAGGAGAGGTAGGTGTATCTGGGGAGTACTAATGTGGGGGAGTATCCAGCAGTATGGAGAGGAGAGGTAGGTGTATCTGGTGAGTACTAATGTGAGGGGGTATCCAGCAGGATGTAGAGGAGAGGTAGGTATATCTGGGGAAACTGGGGAGTAGTAATGTGAGGGGGTATCCAGCAGGATGTAGAGGAGAGGTAGGTGTATCTGGGGAGTAGTAATGTGAGGGGGTATCCAGCAGGATGTAGAGGACAGGTAGGTGTTTCTGGGGAAACTGGGGAGTAGTAATGTGTGGAGTATCCAGCAGTATGTAGAGGAGATGTAGGTGTATCTGGGGAGTAGTAAGTGAGGGGGTATCCAGCAGGATGTAGAGGACAGGTAGGTGTATCTGGGGAATCTGGTTCGTAATAATATGAGGGATGTGTGCATAGGGGAGAGATAGGTGAGTGTGGGGTATCTCTGATGTGCAGGTATGAGGGGGTATTACAGCAGTAGTATGTATATAGGGGAGAGATAGGTGAGTGTGGGGTATCTCTGATGTGCAGGTATGAGGGGGTATTACAGCAGTAGTATGTATATAGGGGAGAGGTAGGTAAGTGTGGGGTATCTGTGATGTAAGGGTATAAGGGGTATTACAGCAGTTGTGTGTGTGTATATAGGGGAGAGGTAGGTGAGTGTGGGGTGTCTCTGATGTTCAGGTATGAGAGGTATTACAGCAGTACTGTATATAGGGGAGAGGTAGGTGAGTGTGGGGTATCTCTGATGTGCAGGTATGAGAGGTATTACAGCAGTAGTATGTATATAGGGGAGAGGTAGGTGAGTGCGAGGATCTATGATGTGAGGGTAAGAGGGGTATTACAGCAGTAGTATATATATATATATATATATATATATATATATATATATATATATGGGCGAGGTAGGTGAGTGCGGGGTATCTATGATGTGAGGGTATGAGGGGTATTTCAGCAGTAATATATATAAGAGCGAGGTAGGTGAGTGCGAGGATCTATGATGTGAGGGTATGAGGGGTATTACAGCAGTAGTATATATATATATATATATATATAAGAGCGAGGTAGGTGAGTGTTGGGTATCTATGATGTGAGGGTATGAGGGGTATTTCAGCAGTAATATATATATATATATAAGGGCGAGGTAGGTGAGTGGGGGGTATCTATGATGTGAGGGTATGAGGGGTATTACAGCAGTAGTATATATATATATATATATAAGAGCGAGGTAGGTGAGTGCGGGGTATCTATGATGTGAGGGTATGAGGGGTATTACAGCAGTAGTATATATATATATAAGAGCGAGGTAGGTGAGTGCGGGGTATCTATGATGTGAGGGTATGAGGGGTATTTCAGCAGTAATATATATAAGAGCGAGGTAGGTGAGTGCGAGGATCTATGATGTGAGGGTATGAGGGGTATTACAGCAGTAGTATATATATATATATATATATATATATATAAGAGCGAGGTAGGTGAGTGTTGGGTATCTATGATGTGAGGGTATGAGGGGTATTTCAGCAGTAATATATATATATATAAGGGCGAGGTAGGTGAGTGGGGGGTATCTATGATGTGAGGGTATGAGGGGTATTACAGCAGTAGTATATATATATATATAAGGGCGAGGTAGGTGAGTGGGGGGTATCTATGATGTGAGGGTATGAGGGGTATTACAGCAGTAGTATATATATATATATATATATATATATATATATATATATGGGCGAGGTAGGTGAGTGCGGGGTATCTATGATGTGAGGGTATGAGGGGTATTACAGCAGTAGTATATATATATATATAAGGGCGAGGTAGGTGAGTGGGGGGTATCTATGATGTGAGGGTATGAGGGGTATTACAGCAGTAGTATATATATATATATATATATATATATATATATATATGGGCGAGGTAGGTGAGTGCGGGGTATCTATGATGTGAGGGTATGAGGGGTATTACAGCAGTAGTATATATATATATATATATATATATATATATATATATATATATATGGGCGAGGTAGGTGAGTGCGGGGTATCTATGATGTGAGGGTATGAGGGGTATTACAGCAGTAGTATATATATATATATATATATATATATATATATATATATATATAAGGGCGGGGTAGGTGAGTGCGAGGATCTATGATGTGAGGGTATGAGGGGTATTACAGCAGTAGTATATATATATATATATATATAAGAGCGAGGTAGGTGAGTGTTGGGTATCTATGATGTGAGGGTATGAGGGGTATTTCAGCAGTAATATATATATATATATATATATATAAGGGCGAGGTAGGTGAGTGGGGGGTATCTATGATGTGAGGGTATGAGGGGTATTACAGCAGTAGTATATATATATATATATAAGAGCGAGGTAGGTGAGTGCGGGGTATCTATGATGTGAGGGTATGAGGGGTATTACAGCAGTAGTATATATATATATAAGAGCGAGGTAGGTGAGTGCGGGGTATCTATGATGTGAGGGTATGAGGGGTATTTCAGCAGTAATATATATAAGAGCGAGGTAGGTGAGTGCGGGGTATCTATGATGTGAGGGTATGAGGGGTATTTCAGCAGTAATATATATAAGAGCGAGGTAGGTGAGTGCGGGGTATCTATGATGTGAGGGTATGAGGGGTATTACAGCAGTAGTATATATATATATATATATATATATAAGGGCGAGGTAGATGAGTGCGGGGTATCTATGATGTGAGGGTATGAGGGGTATTACAGCAGTAGTATATATATATATATATAAGGGCGAGGTAGATGAGTGCGGGGTATCTATGATGTGAGGGTATGAGGGGTATTACAGCAGTAGTATATATATATATATATATATAAGAGCGAGGTAGGTGAGTGCAGGGTATCTATGATGTGAGGGTATGAGGGGTATTTCAGCAGTAATATATATATATATATATATATATATATATATATATATATATATAAGGGCGAGGTAGGTGAGTGCGGGGTATCTATGATGTGAGGGTATGAGGGGTATTACAGCAGTAGTATATATATATATATAAGAGCGAGGTAGGTGAGTGCAGGGTATCTATGATGTGAGGGTATGAGGGGTATTTCAGCAGTAATATATATATATATATAAGGGCGAGGTAGGTGAGTGCGGGGTATCTATGATGTGAGGGTATGAGGGGTATTACAGCAGTAGTATATATATATATATAAGGGCGAGGTAGATGAGTGCGGGGTATCTATGATGTGAGGGTATGAGGGGTATTTCAGCAGTAATATATATATATATAAGGGCGAGGTAGGTGAGTGCGGGGTATCTATGATGTGAGGGTATAAGGGGTATTACAGCAGTAGTATGTATATATATATAAGAGCGAGGTAGGTGAGTGCGGGGTATCTATGATGTGAGGGTATGAGGGGTATTACAGCAGTAGTATATATATATATATATAAGAGCGAGGTAGGTGAGTGCGGGGTATCTATGATGTGAGGGTATGAGGGGTATTTCAGCAGTAATATATATATATATATATAGGGGAGAGGTAGGTGAGTGTTGGGTATCTATGATGTGACGGTATGAGGGGTATTTCAGCAGTAGTATATATATATAGGGGAGAGGTAGGTGAGTGCGGGGTATCTATGATGTGACGGTATGAGGGGTATTTCAGCAGCAGTAGTATATATATATATATATATATATATATATATAGGGGAGAGCTAGGTGAGTGTTGGGTATCTATGATGTGACGGTATGAGGGGTATTTCAGCAGTAGTATATATATATAGGGGAGAGGTAGATGAGTGCGGGGAACCTATGATGTGACGGTATGAGGGGTATTTCAGCAGTAGTGTCCATGAAGAATACTGTCTATATGTGATACGTAGGCTGTTGCGCAGTATGATGTATGTATAATTCATGCAGTCATTGCAGGGTGTGTACTTACATATAACATGTATATGTCGGAAGGATTGGAAGTTGGACTCCTGAAGAATGTAGGTGATTTGTGGGGTATGGGGAGTGTGCCAGGTGGGCGGAGGGAAGGGCTGGCAGGAACCTCTCTGGGAGTTGGTCCATTGGTTTGGAAGGAGGAGAGATCAGGGCTGTGCATGTGGATGATAGAAGATGTTTTCCTCCCTGATATCACTGTGGCACGGGGAGGAGAGAGGTGAGTGAGCGGCGGTGGGTTTCTTTGTACTATTGGAGATGGGTCGTGGGATAATGGCGAGTGTTCCTGAGGTGCAGTATGTATAATGGGGAAGTTGTGTCAGAAGAGACTGGAAGAAGGCTGAGGGTGGGAGGAATATGGAGGTCTGGGAACGATTTTACTTATATCCAGATAAAAATCAGCAGGATGGAAGTTCACAGTTTCTAATCAGTAATCTGCGTATCTCACACCTCTCATTGTGACATGGAGAATGAGTCAGCAAAGAGACCCAGCTGATTCTTTCACTGTCAGTCTGCCAGTGCTACACTGCTTCCTGTCCATCCACCTAGAGACTTCTCCGATATTATCTCTGGATCGTCTGTCCGACTGCCCATCCACAGCATGCATCTACTATACATCCTGCCAGAGACTTTCTGTGATATTATACCTATATATCCTGTCTGTCCGTCCAGAGACTTTCTGTGATATTATACCTATATATCCTGTCTGTCCATCCAGAGACTTTCTGTGATATTATACCTATATATCCTGTCTGTCCATCCAGAGACTTTCTGTGATATTATACCTATATATCCTGTCTGTCCATCCAGAGACTTTCTGTGATATTATACCTATACATCCTGTCTGTCCGTCCAGAGACTTTCTGTGATATTATACCTATAGATCCTGTCTGTCCGTCCAGACTCTTTCTCTGATATTATACCTATACATCCTGTCTGTCCATCCAGAGACTTTCTGTGATATTATACCTATATATCCTGTCTGTCCATCCAGAGACTTTCTGTGATATTATACCTATACATCCTGTCTGTCCGTCCAGAGACTTTCTGTGATATTATACCTATACATCCTGTCTGTCCGTCCAGAGACTTTCTGTGATATTATACCTATATATCCTGTCTGTCCATCCAGAGACTTTCTGTGATATTATACCTATATATCCTGTCTGTCCATCCAGAGACTTTCTGTGATATTATACCTATATATCCTGTCTGTCCATCCAGAGACTTTCTGTGATATTATACCTATACATCCTGTCTGTCCGTCCAGAGACTTTCTGTGATATTATACCTATAGATCCTGTCTGTCCGTCCAGACTCTTTCTCTGATATTATACCTATACATCCTGTCTGTCCATCCAGAGACTTTCTGTGATATTATACCTATATATCCTGTCTGTCCATCCAGAGACTTTCTGTGATATTATACCTATACATCCTGTCTGTCCGTCCAGAGACTTTCTGTGATATTATACCTATACATCCTGTCTGTCCGTCCAGAGACTTTCTGTGATATTATAACTATACATCCTGTCTGTCCGTCCAGAGACTTTCTGTGATATTATACCTATACATCCTGTCTGTCCATCCAGAGACTTTCTGTGATATTATACCTATATATCCTGTCTGTCCATCCAGACACTTTCTGTGATATTATACCTATACATCCTGTCTGTCCATCCAGAGACTTTCTGTGAGATTATACCTATACATCCTGTCTGTCCGTCCAGACTCTTTCTCTGATATTATACCTATACATCCTGTCTGTCCATCCAGACACTTTCTGTGATATTATACCTATACATCCTGTCTGTCCGTCCAGAGACTTTCTGTGATATTATACCTATACATCCTGTCTGTCCATCCAGAGACTTTCTGTGATATTATACCTATATATCCTGTCTGTCCATCCAGACACTTTCTGTGATATTATACCTATACATCCTGGGCCTGAGTCATTAAGGAGAGCAAAGCATAAAAAAGGAGTAACATTTGCACCTGGGCAAAACCATGTTGCATTGGAGGGGGAGGTAAATTTAAAATGTGGGGCAGATTTATAGTTGGGGTAGGGCATGTCTTAGATCAACTTTAAATTTCAGTGTAATAATATAGCTAGCAAATATTTGTGTGCTAGATGAAAAAACAGCCAGTATTTATCTTATGTCCAAAATAATAAACTAATTTGCACCCCTTGTATTGTAACATGGTTTATCCCAGAGAACATTTACTCCTTTGTCTGCCTTAATGACTCAGGCCCACTGTCTGTCCATCCAGAGACTTTCTGTGATATTATACCTATACATCCTGTCTGTCCGTCCAGAGACTTTCTGTGATATTATACCTATACATCCTGTCTGTCCATCCAGAGACTTTCTGTGATATTATACCTATATATCCTGTCTGTCCGTCCAGAGACTTTCTGTGATATTATACCTATACATCCTGTCTGTCCATCCAGAGACTTTCTGTGATATTATACCTATATATCCTGTCTGTCCGTCCAGAGACTTTCTGTGATATTATACCTATAGATCCTGTCTGTCCGTCCAGACTCTTTCTCTGATATTATACCTATACATCCTGTCTATCCATCCAGAGACTTGCAGTGATATTATACCTATATATCCTGTCTGTCCATCCAGACACTTTCTGTGATATTATACCTATACATCCTGTCTGTCCATCCAGAGACTTTCTGTGATATTATACCTATACATCCTGTCTGTCCATCCAGAGACTTTCTGTGATATTATACCTATAGATCCTGTCTGTCTGTCCAGACTCTTTCTCTGATATTATACCTATACATCCTGTCTGTCCATCCAGACACTTTCTGTGATATTAAACCTATACATCCTGTCTGTCCATCCAGAGACTTTCTGTGATATTATACCTATACATCCTGTCTGTCCGTCCAGAGACTTTCTGTGATATTATACCTATACATCCTGTCTGTCCGTCCAGAGACTTTCTGTGATATTATACCTATACATCCTGTCTGTCCGTCCAGAGACTTTCTGTAATATTATACCTATATATCCTGTCTGTCCTTCCAGAGATTTTCTGTGATATTATACCTATACATCCTGTCTGTCCGTCCAGAGACTTTCTGTGATATTATACCTATATATCCTGTCTGTCCGTCCAGAGACTTTCTGTGATATTATACCTATACATCCTGTCTGTCCGTCCAGAGACTTTCTGTGATATTATACTATTGGAAGTTGTAAAGCGATACCTCACTGAGTGGATGTGTGGGGCCTGTTGAGCTTAGTGAGTGCAGATTGTTGCTGGTCTGTGGGACAATGAGATTTCCAGGTACATTTTAAGATTACATTTTCTTTATGTCAAAATTCTCCCTACACACATATTTTAGGGAATAATATTACCTTTACAGTTGGTGACAAATCATGTAGAACATATGTGCCTTTGGCTTTACCTCTTTACTGCTATACAGTGAATTCTAATATCATTAGTACTGGGAAGTTCATTCTTTTATATGGAGGCAATAACATGAGTGAATGACCTCAACTTCTTATACCAGAGACATGATCTCTAAGTGGTGTCACAGCCCTTGTTATTGCTCTATGTGACATTATCTAACATCTGTTTCCTGTAATGTTTTAGGTTTGCTGCTGCCAGAGTTGAGCATTTCTGGGATGAGTGAACTCCGGTTCCCTGAAGAGAAACCTCTATTAAGAGGGCAGGACACAGAGATGGTGAGTGTCCATCACATAAGTCTGCAGTTCTATCAAAGCTATCACAGACACTTCCACTGTCCTCACCTACAGCCATATCACAGATACTTCCACTGTCCTTACCTACACCGGGATCACAGACACTTCCACTGTCCTCACCTACAGTCGTATCACAGACACTTCCACTGTCCTCACCTACACCGGGATCACAGACACTTCCACTGTCCTCACCTACACCGGGATCACAGACACTTCCACTGTCCTCACCTACAGTCGTATCACAGACACTTCCACTGTCCTCACCTACAGCCTTATCACAGACACTTCCACTGTCCTCACCTACAGCTGTATCACAGACACTTCCACTGTCCTCAACTACAGCCGTATCACAGACACTTCCACTGTCCTCACCTACAGCCGTATCACAGACACTTCCACTGTCCTCAACTACAGCCGTATCACAGACACTTCCACTGTCCTTACCTACAGCCGTATCACAGACACTTCCACGGCCCTCATTGTTATGATTATGTAGTATATCTAATGACTGATTGTTATTTTCTGTTGAATTCATGTATGACAATGTGTATATTTTATGTAACCTCTCAAAGTATTCTGTGCTGAGTGACCTAGTTGACCTGTGCAATTAACAAAGAGTCTTTTGAAACTAGCCATATAGATAAGAATCTTGGAGTAGTTTGAAGCCCCAAAGTTGTAAACCATCTAGCTACTCAAGCAAAGCAGAGGTGAGAGAGTCTGAGAGTCCCCAAACATATATCTTAGTGATAGATAATTCACTTTGGAAAACTCTGTGTCATTTTGGAAATCAATTTGACTTAATTAAAAATGTAATTCCAAAGGTGGGGGGTGAAGAGCCTGTAAGAAAGGTTTAAAATCTTCTGCCTTAGACAATAACGTGTGCATTTTCATAAGTGTTCTATCAAGACTGAACTGTCCCATCCTTCTCAATTATGTTCCCTCACACACCAAGGGGTAAATGTATGATGCTCCAATTTTTTCAACTCGCCGGAAATCTGCGACTTTGCATTGAAAATTTAAAGCGGCAATGGCTTGTAAAGGCAAGTGTGCCTTTACAAGCCATCGCCAGCCATTGCCGCTTTAAATTTTCAATGCAAAGTCGCCGATTTCCGGTGACTTGAAAAAATCGGAGCACCATACATTTACCCCCAAGTCTTAACTAAGTAAGTAGTGACTCTGGTTTTATTTCCTATTGTAATTTCTGAAACTTACTTGTGCAATATATTGTATGTTTTGTTAGTAATTTTTCTAATTAAGCCTTGGAATTATTTTAGATGAAATAAATTTAATCTAGTGTATTCTCCGTGATTCTTTGTGAACTTAAGAAAGCCCAGGGAGGCTCATGCTACCTGTGTATGTGAAGTGTGAAACATTAATAAGTGGTTCTGGTGAACGTAAGGACACCATAATAAATCCTTTGTGGTGGCAGAAAAGGTGCATTCATTGCTAAGTGACTAAGGTGACGCCAGTCACGGCCAGCTGTTCAGATTGTTGTATCTGGGACAGGCTGGGTGTTCGTGACACTCACCTACACCCATATCACAGACACTGCCACTGTCCTCACCTACAGCCGGATCACAGACACTTCCTCTGTCCTCACCTACAGCCGGATCACAGACACTGCCACTGTCCTCACCTACAGCCGGATCACAGACACTGCCACTGTCCTCACCTACAGCCGGATCACAGACACTTCCTCTGTCCTCACCTACAGCCGGATCACAGACACTTCCTCTGTCCTCACCTACACCCGGATCACAGACACTTCCTCTGTCCTCGCCTACACCCGGATCACAGACACTTCCACTGTCCTCACCTACAGCCGGATCACAGACACTTCCTCTGTCCTCACCTACACCCGGATCACAGACACTTCCTCTATCCTCACCTACACCCAGATCACAGACACTTCCACTGTCCTCACCTACACCCGGATCACAGACACTTCCTCTGTCCTCACCTACACCCGGATCACAGACACTTCCTCTGTCCTCACCTACACCCGGATCACTGACACTTCCTCTGTCCTCACCTACACCCGGATCACAGACACTTCCTCTGTCCTCACCTACACCCGGATCACAGACACTTCCTCTGTCCTCACCTACACCCGGATCACAGACACTTCCACTGTCCTCACCTACACCCAGATCAGACACTTCCTCTGTCCTCACCTACACCCAGATCACAGACACTTCCTCTATCCTCACCTACACCCAGATCACAGACACTTCCACTGTCCTCACCTACACCCGGATCACAGACACTTCCACTGTCCTCACCTACACCCAGATCAGACACTTCCTCTGTCCTCACCTACACCCAGATCACAGACACTTCCTCTATCCTCACCTACACCCAGATCACAGACACTTCCACTGTCCTCACCTACACCCGGATCACAGACACTTTCACTGTCCTCACCTACACCCAGATCACAGACGCTTCCACTATCCTCACCTACACCCGGATCACAGACACTTCCACTATCCTCACCTACACCGGGATCACAGACACTTCCTCTGTCCTCACCTACACCCGGATCACAGACACTTCCTCTGTCCTCACCTACACCCAGATCACAGACACTTCCTCTGTCCTCACCTACACCCGGATCACAGACACTTCTTCTGTCCTCACCTACACCCGGATCACAGACACTTCCTCTGTCCTCACCTACACCCAGATCACAGACACTTCCTCTGTCCTCACCTACACCCAGAACACAGACACTTCCTCTATCCTCACCTACACCCAGATCACAGACACTTCCTCTATCCTCACCTACACCCAGATCACAGACACTTCCACTGTCCTCACCTACACCCGGATCACAGACACTTCCACTGTCCTCACCTACACCCGGATCACAGACACTTCCTCTGTCCTCACCTACACCCAGATCACAGACACTTCCTCTGTCCTCACCTACACCCGGATCACAGACACTTCCTCTGTCCTCACCTACACCCGGATCACAGACACTTCCTCTGTCCTCACCTACACCCGGATCACAGACACTTCCTCTGTCCTCACCTACACCCAGATCACAGACACTTCCTCTGTCCTCACCTACACCCAGATCACAGACACTTCCTCTGTCCTCACCTACACCGGGATCACAGACACTTCCTCTGTCCTCACCTACACCCGGATCACAGACACTTCCTCTGTCCTCATCTACACCCAGATCACAGACACTTCCTCTGTCCTCACCTACACCGGGATCACAGACACTTCCTCTGTCCTCACCTACACCCGGATCACAGACACTTCCTCTGTCCTCATCTACACCCAGATCACAGACACTTCCTCTGTCCTCATCTACACCCAGATCACAGACACTTCCTCTGTCCTCACCTACACCAGGATCACAGACACTTCCTCTGTCCTCACCTACACTGCGATCACAGACACTTCCTCTGTCCTCACCTACACCCGGATCACAGACACTTCCTCTGGCCTCACCTACACCCGGATCACAGACACTTCCTCTGTCCTCACCTACACCCAGATCACAGACACTTCCTCTGTCCTCGCCTACACCCGGATCACAGACACTTCCTCTGTCCTCACCTACACCTGTATTACAGATATGTGTTTCGGGTTTTTTTTGCAGATGTTTTATAGAAGAGAAGGAAGTGATACTCTGCAGATTGATGGCAGGAGAGAGGGCAGTGATGCTCTGCAGTGTGTATGATAGAAGAGAAAGAAGTGATGCTCTGCAGTGTGTATGATAGGAGATAAGGGAGTGATGCTCTGCGGGTGTATGCCAGGAGAGAAGGGAGTGATGCTCTGCCGATGGATGACGGGAAAAGGGAGAGATGCTCTGCAGCGTGTATAGATTTAATACACCTTATTCTCTCCTTAGGAATCGGCGGACACCTTTCTGTCGACAGTGGACACTGACTGGAAGGTAAGTGTTGAGCAATCTCTGTGATCATTATAAGAATGATTATATAGTATGTAGCTGTCACTACCTGGATGTCACAGAGTTTCCTCAAACTGAACATCTTCAAATCCGAGCTCAACATCATCCTTCCTCCCACCAATGTTGCTGTCCCTTCCAAAATCTCTGACAACATCTCTCTTTCTCCTGTCACCCAAGCCCGCTGCCTTGGAGTCACCTTGACTCTGCCCTCAGCTTTACCCTCCTTATCCAGTCCCTCACCAAAGCCATCCCTTCTTCTCCTAGGAAGCAACCAAAATCCTGATCCATTCACTCATCATTTCTCATCTTGACTATTACAACCTCCTCCTCACTGACCTTCCTGACTCTCACTCTGACCTTCAATCCATACAGAATACTGCAGCTGGGCTCATCTTCCTCTCCCACCGCATCTCTTCTGCTTCTCCTCTGCATAAATCCCCTCATTCGCTCCCTATCCGTTTCAGAATTCAGTTCAAGCTCCTCACCCTCACTTACACCGCCCTTACTGACTCTTCTCCCCCTTACATCTCTGACCATGTCTCCAGGTACCTACCTACCTGACCACTCCGCTCCACCTCTGACCTCCACCTCCATTCACCTCTCATTACGCCCTCCCATGCTCGTCTCCAAGACTTCAGCTGCGCTGCCCCCAATCTTTGGAAATCCCTACCCAGCCTCACTCGACTCTCCCCCAACCGTCAGTCAATTCAAACGCTCACTCAAAACGCACCTTTTCAAGCTCGCCTATCCTACCACCTCCTAACCATTCTATCCATTACCTCTTCTTCCTTCGCCTGCCATCTCCATTTTCTCCCAGCTGGTCCTACTCGCCACCTCTCACCATCCTTCCCTCTAGAATGTAAGCTCTTGTGGACAGGGTCCTCTCTACCTATTGACCCACGTCTGTCCACTGCTGACTCCCTCGTGTGTCCTGTCATGTAGTTTGCTGCACTCTGTGAGTCCCCATAGCTTCACTCACACTCATCTGTGCTACTTATGTGTATAAGCTCATCTATTTGTTACCTGCTTCTGTACTCGGTGCTACGGACTCTGTGGCGTCTTATAAATAAATAATAATAATGTAACCTCTGTGACACTGGCTCCAGCAATAAGAGATATGGGAGCAGTCGGTACCTCCTAGTATCTGACACCAGGTATGTGGCACCATGAATTTATGGTGGGGGCAGGTGGATAAAGGTGTTTAAATGAAATATAACAGGGACTGTCCCCACACTATAATATCTGTCACCTCCTGTATATGGCGATGTTAGATGAACAGTCCTGATGTACAGCACTATAACCTATGGTTACATATTGTCCTACTAAACGGGATTGGAGTGATTGCTGTTCTTACAGGAACTGATGGGGTGCGGGGTTGTATCTGTATTTTGTGTCCCCTGGACAGTCTAATGAGCTGCGACTGCAGCAAAGGCCCCACTTCCACAATACGTCCAACCTACCTTTTACCCGGTATAACAGCTTCATGTCAGCTAATACTATACTTCTCCTACACTCATCATTATGACCCTGTGCCCAGTTTAACAGCCTCAAGACCTTGTCTTGCTTTATTTACTCTATATTCCAGAATCACACTACCTAGACTATAGACATTACTATCAGATAATTAGTATAATACATCCACCTATTGTGTCTCTACAAGAGTCCTGTACAGCAGTCACTGTCACCTGGTGATATCTCTTCCTCTATACACTCAGTTATCCTGGATCACACTACCTAGACTATAGACATTACTATCAGATAATTAGTATAATACAGCCACCTATTGTGTCTCTACAAGAGTTCTGTACAGCAGTCACTGTCACCTGGTGATATCTCTTCCTCTATACACTCAGTTATCCTGGATCACACTACCTAGACTATAGATATTACTATCAGATAATTAGTATAATACATCCACCTATTGTGTCTCTACAAGAGTCCTGTACAGCAGTCACTGTCACCCAGTGATATCTCTTCCTCTATACACTCAGTTATCCTGGATCACACTACCTGACTATAGACATCACTATCAGATAATTAGTATAATACATCCACCTATTGTATCTCTACAAGAGTCCTGTACAGCAGTCACTGTCACCCAGTGATATCTCTTCCTCTATACACTCAGTAATGTATATAGTCTAGGTAGTGTGATCCAGGATAACTATCAGATAATTAGTATAATACAACCACCTATTGTGTCTCTACAAGAGCCCTGTACAGCAGTCACTGTCACCCGGTGATATCTCTTCCTCTATACACTCAGTTATCCTGGATCACACTACCTGACTATAGACATTACTATCAGATAATTAGTATAATACATCCACCTAGTGTGTCACTACAAGAGCCCTGTACAGCAGTCACTGTCACCTGGTGATATCTCTTGGTCTTCTCACACCAGAGATCTGCCATCTCTGCTGCTGACATTTTGTATTTGGGTAACCTCTCCATCCTGGGTCCTACGGTCTGAACAAAGAGCTATGTGAAAAGGACCTTGTGACTGGATCACTATTAAATAACTTTTGTTAAAAAATTATTTAAAACAAATAGCGCAGGGCACTTATATATGTAATTGCACGTGCACTTATTTTTGATATTGTGTATATTGTGAGATAGGAAATCGTTATTTCTGAGACCAGGGAAGAAATTCATCTCTTGTTTAACCTTGCTATAGGATATGCCTATTTTGGATGTATATATCTGATAGAATGAGCCTGTGTTTACCAGGCCTTTGGTGTATTGTGATGTGGGGAAGTAGCTTGTTTTTTTTTGTGTTCTGTGGGAATGGGTATTCGGCGACTGTTGTGGTGTATTGATGAGCGCAGTACCTATCAGTACTAGTATATTGATGAGCTCAGTGTACCTATCGGTAGTGGTGTATTGATGAGCTCAGTACCTATCGGTAGTGGTGTATTGATGAGCTCAATATCTATCGGTAGTGGTGTATTGATGAGCTCAGTACCTATCAGTAGTGGTGTATTGATAAGCTCAGTACCTATCAGTAGTGGTGTATTGATGAGTGCAGTACCTATCAGTAGTGGTGTATTGATAAGCTCTGTACCTATCAGTAGTGGTGTATTGATGAGCGCAGTACCTATCAGTACTAGTATATTAATGAGCTCAGTGTGCCTATCAGTAGTGGTGTATTGATGAGGTCATTACCTATCAGTAGTGGTGTATTGATGAGGTCATTACCTATCAGTAGTGGTGTATTGATGAGCTCAGTACCTATCGGTAGTGGTGTATTGATGAGGTCATTACCTATCAGTAGTGGTGTATTGATGAGGTCATTACCTATCAGTAGTGGTGTATTGATGAGGTCATTACCTATCAGTAGTGGTGTATTGATGAGCGCATTACCTATCAGTACTAGTATATTGATGAGCTCAGTGTACCTATCGGTAGTGGTGTATTTATGAGCTCAGTACCTATCGGTAGTGGTGTATTGATGAGCTCAGTACCTATCAGTAGTGGTGTATTGATAAGCTCAGTACCTATCAGTAGTGGTGTATTGATAAGCTTTGTACCTATCAGTAGTGGTGTATTGATGAGCGCATTACCTATCAGTACTAGTATATTGATGAGCTCAGTGTACCTATCGGTAGTGGTGTATTGATGAGCTCAGTACCTATCGGTAGTGGTATATTAATGAGCTCAGTGTGCCTATCAGTAGTGGTGTATTGATGAGGTCATTACCTATCAGTAGTGGTGTATTGATGAGCTCAGTACCTATCAGTAGTGGTGTATTGATGAGCTCAGTACCTATCGGTAGTGGTGTATTGATTTAAACAAATGAAAGTATCTCTTCCGCTTGTTTGTTGGCTGTGAAGCAGGAAGTCTTCATCCCGTAAAAAGAATCCACAGCCATCCACCAAAATAGTGAACTTCACAGTAAACCAGATACATGCCATTATGGACAAAAAGGCAAACATCTGTAACATGACGGTCATAGCCCATGTGGATCACGGAAATTCCATTTTGACAGATTCGCTGGTGTGCAAAGCTGGCATTATTGCCTCTGCCCGTGCAGGTGAGACGCGGTTTACTGACACTCGGAAGGATGAGCAGGAGCGCTTCATCATCATCATCATCATCTTATCTACTGCCATCTCTCCGTTTAATGAACTTTCTGAGAATGGTTTGGCTTTCATCAAGTAAAGCAAAGATAGCTCTGGTTTTCTCATCAATCTGATTGACTCACCTGGCCATGTTCACTTCTCCTCTGGGGTTACAGCTGCTCTTTGTGTAACTGATGGAGCCCTGGTTGTTGTGGATTATGTGTCTTGGGGTGTGTGTACAAACTGAGACTGCTTCGTCAGGCTATTGCTGAGCGTATTTGCCCTGTGTTGATGATAAACAAGATGAACCGTACTTGGAGTTGCAGCTAGAACCAGAAGAGTTGTTTCAGACCTTCCAGCGCATTGTGGAGAATATAAATGTTATCTCCACATATTGTGAAGGAGAGACAGGCCCCATGGGAATCATCATGATTGACCCAGTTTTTGGAACTGTTGGCTTTGGTTCTGGACTGCATGGCTGGGCATTCGCCCTAAAACAGTTTGCAGAGATGTATATGGCAAAGTTTGCTGCAAAGGGAGAAGGTCAGTTAGCACCAGCAGAGCAGGCAAATAAACTGTGGGGTCACAGATATTTTGACCCATCTAATGGAAAGTTCACCAAGTCTGCAACAAATGCTGAAGGCAAGAAACTACCAAGAACCTTCTGTCAACTCATTCTGGACCACACATTCAAAGTTTTTGATGCCATCATGGACTTCAAGAAGGAAAGACTGCTAAATTGATTGAAAAACTGGACGTCAAGCTGGACAGTGAGGACAAAGATAAGGAGAGCAAACAATTGTTAAGTGTTGTCATGAGATGCTGGGTACCAGCGGTGATGCACTTCTGAAAATGTTAACCATACAATTGTCCTTACCTGTGACTGCTCAGAATTACCACTGCGAGCTCTTGTATGAGGGGCCTCCTGATGATGAAGCTGCCATGGGTGTTAAGAACTGTGATCCTGATGATGTACATCTCTAAACTGGTGCCCACAACTGATAAGAGTAGATTCTATGGCTTTGGGCGTGTGTTCTCTAGTGTTGTGTCTACTGGCCTTAAAGTTAGAATTATGGGACCAAACTATACATCAGGAAAGAAGGAGGACCTTTACCTGAAGCCCATTCAGAAGACTTTTCTGATGATGGGACGTTATTTGGAGCCCATTGAGAAAGTACCCTGTGCCAACATTGTTGGTCTTGTAGGAGTGGACCAGTTTTTGGTGAAGACTGGAACAATCTCCTCTTTCAAACATGCACACAACATACGTGTTCTGAAGTTCAGTGTGAGCCCTGTTGTCGGTGTTGCTGTAGAAGCAAAGAATCCTGCTGACCTGCCTAAATTGGTGGAAGGTCTGAAACGTCTAGCTAAATCCCACCCAATGATGCAGGGCATCATTGAAGAGTCTAGAGAACACATCATTGCTGGAGCTGGAGAACTACACTTGGAAATTTGTCTGAAAGAGGATCATGCATTCCAATAAAGAAATCTGATCCTGTCCTGTCTTACCGTGAGACAGTGAGTGAGGAATCCAACCAACTATGTTTGTCAAAGTCTTCCAACAAGCACAACCGTTTGTACAAGAAGTCTCGCCCTTTCCCTGATGGCCTATATGAGGATATTGATAAAAGAGAAGTGTCATCACGTCAAGAGCTCAAGGCTCGGGCTCGTTACCTGACTGAGAAATATGAATGGAGTGTTACAGAAGCCAGGAGGATCTGGTGCTTTGGCCCTGATAGAACTGGACCAAACATTCTCACTGATGTCACCAAGCGAGTCCAGTACTTGAATGAAGTAAAGGACAGTGTAGTGGCAGGTTTCCAGTGGGCCACCAAGGAGGGTGCACTGTGAAGAGAACATGAGTGCAGTTCATCATTCCCACTGCCCGTCGCTGCCTTTATGCTTGTGTACTAACTGTACAACCCCACCTGATAGAACCAATCTATGCTGTAGAGATCCAGTGCCCTGAGCAAGTTGTGGGAGGAATCTATGGAGTTCTGAACAGAAAACATGGACATGTGTTTGAGGAGTCACAAGTTGCTGGCACATCAATGTTTGTTGTTAACGCTTGCTGGCTTGTTAGTGAATCATTTGGTTTCACTGATGATTTGCAATCAAACGCTGGTGGCCAAGCTTTCCCTCAGTGTGTGTTTGACAACTGGCAGATTCTAACTGGAGATCCCTTTGACACCAACTCAAGGCCCTGCCAGGTTGTAGCAGAGACCAGTAAAAGAAAAGATGGTATTCCAGCCTTGGACAACTTCATGGACAAGCTGTGAGTCTCTTAGCAGCCTGAAAAGAAGCTGAAGAAAATGGATTTAAAATGGCAAATGTCAGCTTCCTCAGTATGGCCACACCTTCATTTTACAACTTGAGGGAGACTTATTCCTCATTCTGATGTCCAGGATTCTCTACTCGCATATCATCATCATCATCATCATTTATTTATTTATATAGCACCAGTAATTCCGCACCCACATCAGTCCCTGCCCCATTGGAGCTTACAGTCTAAATTCCCTAACAGACATAGAGAGAGACTAGGGTCAATTTTATGATAGCGACCAATTCACCTACTAGTATGTTTTTGGATTGTGGGAGGAAACCGGAGCACCCGGAGGAAACCCACGTAAATACAAAATCCACACAGATAAGGCCATGGTCGGGATTCGAATTCATGACCCCAGTGCTGTGAGGCAGAAGTGCTAACCACTAAGCCACCGTGCTGCATATTAGTTCTGTAACACTCATATTTATTAGGAAAGTCTATTGTGCAGGGTACGAGTTCCCTGTTCATATAAAATTAGGTTTTGAATCTCAAGTGGGAGTATAGTGGGGCTGTTCACAGGTGTCTTTGCAAACTAAGATTGGAAATCCTGTAGCTTCACACCATGAATTTCAGCATTGTATCAGTGCCATTAACAATTTATATGTAAAAAAAAAAAAAAAGAAACATAGTATGTTTTTCGAATTGGCTCTGGAGATAATGGATACCCTCAAATAATAAGGAAATTAGCCATATCACGTGCATATGGAAATCTACCAGAAACATTCTAGAAGGTGAGACATGAATATTCTAGGTGTTCACTCCATGATCAGAAGCTCCTCTATCACGAGTACCAGTTGTTTATTTGTGTTGATCTAAAGATGGTAAACTTCTTGCTTGGGCAGCAAAGTGGATATACAAAGTACCCTTGTTTCATCAGCTTGTGGGATAAAAGGCCAAAACAAGATCACTGGAAAAAAGTGTGAGGACCGTAGGCCCTTGTGGGTTCTATAGAAAATCACCTAGGTAGATGGCAATACAGGCGGGTAGATATACAGTCACCAGGGAGATGAATTCTTTACAGGGTACACAGTTCTGAGTCACTAATCCACACCACATACAGTCTGAAGGCGCAGGTTATATACCCTTTATTATTCCCACGGTGATGGGCGGTAGCCAGCTTATAATAGGTGGGAAAGTGATAGTGCTAAACCTGCAGTGTCCTCCCCTGGTGCCTGGGGACGTTTGTTCCCTGTGGAGAGGGTGCCTAGAAGTCTGGCCCAATGTACTATTATGTGATATCCTTGGTGGCCAGATGACAAGTTTGATGATAAGGAATTTGTATATACTCATTGTTTAGCCCAGACATTTTGTTCTGTATTGTCCCTGAGTAGCCGCTCCACTTGGCGACATTTAAGAATAAATCTGTCTAACGTATAAGAAGTATCATAAATACACATGGAATATAATAACGGATGCTAACAAACGCATATAAACACAAATTACTATAAACTGTAAAGCAGCGAGATGAGGACCGTTCAATCCGCAGAAAGGGGCGATGGATCGCAATCCAAAGCTCGCACAGCGTGGTTCTCACAAGTGTCCTGTCCTTCTAGAGAACACGTGGCTGTAGGTGCAGCGACAAAGATGGCGATTACTTCAAATACATCTGTAGATCGGTCCCAGGACTACGTATGGAAAAACTAAAAGCTGGAATCTTTGATGGTCCTCAAATCTAATCTTTATCAAGGAATCTAATGTCATAAAATGTATGAATGGAGTTGAAGCTTCTGCTGGTGCAGTTATGTCTCAGTTGTCAAGAACTCGTTGGGTAACCACAGAGCTGACTAGTGCAAAACTTAAAACTGTGGGAACTGATATCAGTATAAAGGTACTTTATCTCCATAGCCACTTACACAGATTTCTGGGTAATCTTGGTGATTTTAGTGATAACGAGGAGAGAGGTTTTATCATGATATAGAGGTGATGGAGAACAGGGCAGATGGGACAGACACATGATGGCTGAGTATTAATGGAGCCTCCAACGTGAGTGTCCTGATAACCCACATAAAAGTAAATCATACAAACAGCGTTTTACTGCATTAATTGTAACTATCTGAATCGACCTGCTATGTTTATCTGTTATTATACACAATAAAATGTCATTATGTATTTCATGTGTTTACTTTTGTATGATTTCAGGCAATCTCAATGCGATTTCATTTTGTTGTATTATTATGTTTTATGTTTTTCAATGTGGTACCAATTATCTAAAATATGAGACCCAATCTAGCAAAACTGTTGTCCTATCTGGAATCATCACCACAAAGTTCCCCCAAAATCACGCTCTTGTGATTGGCAATAATATGAGTGTTGACCAGTGTTATAGATAGCAGTGTATTGATGAGGTTCGTAATTATCAGGAAAGGAGAAATGAGATCAAAAATTTTAGGATGTGGCGTATTGATGAGATCAGTAATTAATGTTAAGGGTATATTGATGACGTCAGTAATTATCAGCTTGGTGTATTGATGAGGTCACAAATTATTAGGTGTGATCTGTTTGTGAGGAGAGTAATTATCTATAGTGGTGTATTGCTGAGGTAAGCAATTATCATTAGTGATGTATTGATGAGTTCAGTAATTATTAGTGGTGTATCGATGATGTCAGTAATAATTGGGAGTGGCTTATTGATCAGGTCAGTAATTATCAGCTTTATACATAAAAGGTAATAATAATCATCGGGTCTGGTGAGTGACGACCGTAATAACTGGGAGTATTGTATTGATAACGTCAGTAATTAATGGTACAGTTGTATTTATGAAGTCTGTAATTATCAGTATAAATATATATATATATACACACACACATACTAGCAGAGTCACGGGGCGTTGCACGTTGTAATGTGTAGCAGTTTTTATATATTAGCAAATTATTTGGTAAATAGACCAAAATTGCTATTTAGAAAATAAGATTTGTTGCTTTGTTGCGTTGTCATTATGTCGTGTTGTGGGGAGGATTCCTTCCAGCACTCGTACAAGTGTTTACAACCAAAATTTATGTTTTCAATATTTGTTGCGTTGATATGATGGTATTTCAGGGTGTCGGTATAGGGCAGAGTGTAATCGCTGTGACACCGTATCTGGGGTACTGAGGTGTACATATATATATATATATAATATAATGTGACATGTTGGTGTTTCAGGGTGTCAGTATAGGGCAGAGTGTAATTGCTGTTCCTGTGTATCAGGTCATTGGGGTGTTGATTTTGTTGTTATATGATGGTTAGGTATCTGAGGGTGTCAGATTAGGGTGTGATCACTGTTTCTTTGTATCAGAGTATTGGGGTGTAGATATTTGTGTGATACGATGGTATCTCGGGGTGTCATTGCTGTGCCAGTATATCAGGTATTGGGGTGTAGACATTTACTGATGATCTCAGGGTGTCAGATTAGGGTGTAATCGCTGTGGAGGGGCGTGTGAGAGTACAGCTCAGCCAATGGAAGTATATTGCTGAGCAGGAGTTCAGACTGTGTAGATCAGATAAATATGTAGGTGGGTGGGGGGGCTCCAGCATCTCACCCAATCGCCCAGCGGCTGTCTCTGCAGTAAAAGGAGGGAGGGGGTAATGGGGAGGAGGGATGGCTTTATAAAGCTTGGTCCTCTGCACAGCTAAGCTGCCTCAGTCTGTCCTTCTTCCTCTACGTGCGCTATCTGCCTGCACATCTGTCAGAGATGCCGGAGTGTTGGGATGGGGTGAGTTACAGCTCAGGGGGGGGGGGTTTATATGCATGTCCCAGGAATTGCAGGATTTCTGCACTGGGCTTTCTCCAAGGTCACACACAGCTGTCAATGTCACTGACAGTGAGAGAGAGGTGATGAGCCGCAGAGCGCTGTACACATGTGGGAGACCTGCTCTGCAGCTTTCTGTACAGCACATTGTGCAGATTGCTCTATATACAGCAAAGTATGTCCTGGATGTACCCAAACACCACATTTATTGCAGATGTTCCTCTTAGAAGGAAGCAATCATCTGCAGATCTGAGTTCCAGTAAAGAAAATCAGTGCGCTTGTTATGTAACGTTTCTCATGCTCCGCTCTGATCATTTAACCCCCAGCGTTCTGGATTTATATCACTATGGGAAAGTAATGAAGGAAATGCTGATTGAGCCAGTGCTGCATATGGGAGGGTGTTGGTACTGAGCTGTGTATATGGAAGGAGGGCCTTTACTGTGCTGTGTATATGGGATGGTGCTGGTACTGTGCTGTGTATATGGGGGGGGGGTGCTGGTACTGTGCTGCATATGGGAGGGTGCTGGTACTGTGCTGTGTATATGGGAGGGTGCTGGTACTGTGCTGTGTATATGGGGGGGGGGTGCTGGTACTGTGCTGCATATGGGATGGTGCTGGTACTGTGCTGTGTATATGGGAGGGTGCTGGTACTGTGCTGTGTATATGGGGGGGGGGTGCTGGTACTGTGCTGCATATGGGATGGTGCTGGTACTGTGCTGTGTATATTGGAGGGTGCTGGTACTGTGCTGCATATGGGAGGGTGCTGGTACTGTGCTGTGTATATGGAAGGGTGCTGGTACTGTGCTGTGTATATGGGGGGGTGCTGGTACTGTGCTGTGTATATGGAAGGCTGCTGGTACTGTGCTGTGTATATGGGACGGGGCCGGTATATGGGAGGGGGCCAGAGCTGTGTATATGGGAGGGGGCCAGAGCTGTGTATATGGGAGGGTGCTAGTACTGTGCTGTGTATATGGGTGGGTGCTGGTACTGTGCTGTGTATATGGGAGGGTGCTGGTACTGTGCTGCATATGGGAGGGTGCTGGTACTGTGCTGTGTATATGGGAGGGTGCTGGTACTGTGCTGTGTATATGGGATGGTGCTGGTACTGTGCTGTGTATATGGGAGGGTGCTGGTACTGTGCTGTGTATATGGGAGGGTGCTGGTACTGTGCTGTGTATATAGGAGGGTGCTGGTACTGTGCTGCATATGGGAGGGTGCTGGTACTGTGCTGTGTATATGGGAGGGTGCTGGTACTGTGATGTGTATATGGGAGGGTGCTGGTACTGTGCTGTGTATATGGAAGGGTGCTGGTACTGTGCTGTGTATATGGAAGGGGGGCCTTTACTGTGCTGTGTATATGGGACGGGGCCGGTATATGGGAGGGGGTCAGAGCTGTGTATATGGGAGGGGGCTGGTACTGTGCTGTCTATATGGGTGGAGGCTGGTACTGTGGGGGCTGGGTGGGGGCTGGTACTGGGTATATGGAAGGGGGGCCTTTACTGTGCTGTGTATATAGAAGGGGGCCTGTACTGTGCTGTGTATATGGAATGTACTGTACTGTGTATATGGGACGGGGACAGTAATGTGCCGTATATATGGAAGGGGACTGGTACTGTGGTGCTGTCTATATGGGAGGGTGGGGGTAATGTGCTGTGCTGTATATATGGGAGGGGGCCTGCACTGTGCTGTGTATATGGGAGGCAACTGGTACTGTGCTGTGTAAATAGGAAGGGACCTGTGCTGTGTATATGGGAGGGGGCCTGTACTGTGCTGTTTATATGGGAAGCAACTGGTACTGTGCTGTGTATATGGGAGGGTGCTGGTACTGTGCTGTGTATATGGGAGGGTGCTGGTACTGTGCTGTGTATATGGGAGGGTGCTGGTACTGTACTGTGTATATGGGACGGGGACAGTAATGTGCAGTATATATGGAAGGGGACTGGTACTGTGGTGCTGTCTATATGGGAGGGTGGGGGTGATGTGCTGTGCTGTATATATGGGAGGGGGCCTGTACTGTGCTGTGTATATGGGAGGCAACTGGTACTGTGCTGTGTAAATAGGAAGGGACCTGTGCTGTGTATATGGGAGGGGGCCTGTACTGTGCTGTGTATATATTGGAGGGTGTTTCAGTATTTCGGTATGGGTGATAGCATCCATGAAAGATAACCTTATTAATATTTCCAGCATCTTCTGTAGAATATAACAATATCTTTCTCTATGTATTATATGGTTATTTTGAGCCTTTAAAACAACTAATTGACTTCATGCTGGTACTGTGCTGTGTATATGGGAGGGTGCTGGTACTGTGCTGTGTATATAGGAGGGTGCTGGTACTGTGCTGCATATGGGAGGGTGCTGGTACTGTGCTGTGTATATGGGAGGGTGCTGGTACTGTGATGTGTATATGGGAGGGTGCTGGTACTGTGCTGTGTATATGGAAGGGTGCTGGTACTGTGCTGTGTATATGGAAGGGGGGCCTTTACTGTGCTGTGTATATGGGACGGGGCCGGTATATGGGAGGGGGTCAGAGCTGTGTATATGGGAGGGGGCTGGTACTGTGCTGTCTATATGGGTGGAGGCTGGTACTGTGGGGGCTGGGTGGGGGCTGGTACTGGGTATATGGAAGGGGGGCCTTTACTGTGCTGTGTATATAGAAGGGGGCCTGTACTGTGCTGTGTATATGGAATGTACTGTACTGTGTATATGGGACGGGGACAGTAATGTGCCGTATATATGGAAGGGGACTGGTACTGTGGTGCTGTCTATATGGGAGGGTGGGGGTAATGTGCTGTGCTGTATATATGGGAGGGGGCCTGCACTGTGCTGTGTATATGGGAGGCAACTGGTACTGTGCTGTGTAAATAGGAAGGGACCTGTGCTGTGTATATGGGAGGGGGCCTGTACTGTGCTGTTTATATGGGAAGCAACTGGTACTGTGCTGTGTATATGGGAGGGTGCTGGTACTGTGCTGTGTATATGGGAGGGTGCTGGTACTGTGCTGTGTATATGGGAGGGTGCTGGTACTGTACTGTGTATATGGGACGGGGACAGTAATGTGCAGTATATATGGAAGGGGACTGGTACTGTGGTGCTGTCTATATGGGAGGGTGGGGGTGATGTGCTGTGCTGTATATATGGGAGGGGGCCTGTACTGTGCTGTGTATATGGGAGGCAACTGGTACTGTGCTGTGTAAATAGGAAGGGACCTGTGCTGTGTATATGGGAGGGGGCCTGTACTGTGCTGTGTATATATTGGAGGGTGTTTCAGTATTTCGGTATGGGTGATAGCATCCATGAAAGATAACCTTATTAATATTTCCAGCATCTTCTGTAGAATATAACAATATCTTTCTCTATGTATTATATGGTTATTTTGAGCCTTTAAAACAACTAATTGACTTCATGAAATTGTTGAACACTGGTCTGTCTCTACAGCTATCATATATGCTCAATGATTTATGTACATATAAAATGTTTTATAGAGTTTTTCCGGACACAGAAAATTACGTTTATGGGTTATAATTTCATGCATGCTTATAATATTCAATGACAGATGTTTTACTTTGGCTGGAGGCAGATTTAACAGTCTGTGGTGTTCCAGATTTGTGGTGTCTGGTAGGTAAATGTTGAATGAACTAATTGGTTATTGATTTTAGGTACCATTAGCAGGATTCTGGAAGTGGATCCAAGGTGATAAGTCTGTCATTCTTCCTCGGTTTGTGCTGAAGCTACTTTATGATCAGTCACCACGGTGAAGTGCAGCCCATTTAATAGGCTTGGAAGTTTTTCACCTCCCAATTCAGCAGTTTTCTGGTCAAATAGGCCACAGGGTCTTTATTATAATTTAGTACCATCAGCACTACAGCACTCGCCAGGGCCTGTTTTAATGACTGGGAATGCCAATGCACAACAAAAAAGTAATTTTTTTTATGAGTACTTTTAGGGACTTGACTATGGTGCTAAAGTTAGGGACAAATTATCGGTAGTGCCTTGCAGTCCCCAAGAACTCTAATACCTGTCTCTGGGTCATAGACTGGGGCCATACACAGACTGCCTCTGCATTCTCTGGCTCTGGTCTTGTCCATCCTTCCGCCACATGATGGCCCAGGTACTTCACCTCTGACATCTGGCACTCGTCTCCCCTGATCATTAGACCTTCTCCTTGAATCTACTCTAACATCTGCCCTACAGCTTTCAGATGGTCTTCCCAGTTCTTACTAGAAATGTCAATGTACTTTGCTCCTGCCAACTCATCTAACGGAGCAGCAGTAATAATGATTAAGGATAGGGATCAGACATAATTACATCGTTCAACTGGTGGTCTATGCCAAACCGTGTTGTCTTGTCCTTGGTGGTGACCTACACAGTGGAGGACGTCCATGGACTGTTTGATGCCTGGATAACGTATAACTCCAGCACCTTCTGGACCTCCCAGCAATCTGGTTGCCCGTTTGGCCTATCCTTACCAGTTTTCACTCGGTGCATCACCAAGAAAGAGTGTCCTGGCTTCCTTCTGAACTGCGTATCGGAGGACCGCAGCACTTACTCCAGCTGCTCCCTGGCCCCAGTACACCTCCTCTATACCACTTACATCTGTGAGGAGTTCAGGTAGTGTGTCACTACCTTTTCCTTCCCTTGGAAAGCTGCCCATCATGACTACTGACACACGCTCATAGCATGTTATAAACATGTGCATTGCTGCCTATTATCACTATAAAACACCACCACATAGTTTGTGTCACTCTGGTGTTTTGAAATCGTTCATCAAAACTAGGGTCTTCTGCCCTACCTCAGACACCTCTAGAGGAAGCTCTTTCTGTCTGCGCAAGAGATTCTCTAACTGGTCTCTTTGCCCTATCACTTACTCCTCTACAGAAACATCCTGGGTGGCCTGTTTCCCTTCCCAGAACTTCCAGGTCGAGGGGTCCTTGGACTCTGTGGCCGCACAGTAATTTTAATGGTGAGAAACTGGTATATACTTGTGGCACCTCCCAATAGCTGAACAGGAGGTGTGAAATGTAGTGCTGCCAATCTACCCCTTCCAAACATACAAATAGGATCTTCTTGAGTGTCCCATTGAACTGCTTGCCCAGTCTGTTAGTCTGGGTGATACAATATTGTATTACTCCATAATTTACCCAGAGACAATGGACCAGTTCACTCATGAGCTGCATCCTTTGATTGGTTAGAATCTCACCAGGGAACCGTCTTCTGCTAAACATTCCTAGCAGTGTGTCCTTAGTGATGGTGGACAGAGCCACAGCCTCAGGATACTGTGTGGCATAATCCACCACAGCGTGTGTACACTGCCAGAGACCTACTATGTCCACAACTATTCGCTGAATTGGTTCCCAGCAAGGCCCTGAGGGGAGCATGAGTACAGTAGTATAAAAGCCGCTGACCCACATCATAGGAAAGTCAGAACATCATGTGACATCTACCAATGTCGCGGCTGCTCTGAATAGGCGCTAGGTCCTGAGAATCGCTGCAGGTCCCTCGGTGGTTGCTGCTGGGTAACACTTTTGGTCACTGTCGCCCTCAGTTTCCTCCACCTCTAACTTGTGCTGTTCTTCCCAGCTCATCTCTTCTCTCTCTGCTGTATAGTGGATGACAAGGCCTTTTGCTTGGCACAGTATCTCAAGGAATTCCTTCTGTACCTGGACGTCCTCTGTGCTGCAGTTACTGCATTTCTGGGTAGCTCCAGTCTCTTAAACTGGTCTCTGGACAGCTTCTTGGGAGTATCCCAACAATGCCAGTTAAATCTGTGACAGGATGGGGTTTATTTGCCACCCTTGTTGAGAGTTTGGATTTACAGATTTATCTTGGGGTAACCTTCAGTAACCTGCCATAACAAACCACTCTTACTGGTGGTACTAGGCACTCACTAACACCGTGATGCCCCCGGTTGTAGGAGAGTAGTTCCTGCCACCACAAGGCTTCTTCTCCAGCACCTGGAACCTCTTATGTTTGAGTGGTGTGTGTTGCTGCTGCAGCACCTCTTTGCTGGTGACTGGTTGGTTTCTCCTGACAACTACCCACTGACCAACATTGTTGTGTGACATTTAGCTTATGAGTCACTTTTACCTTTGCAGTCTGGCTGGGCCGAAATGCAAAATGTAGACTTAACCTCATGTGTCAATCTCCCATTGTCCCATAGATTGTAAGCCTGCGAGCAGCGGCCTTCTCACCTCTTTGTCTGTGTTACCCAGTTTGTTTATTAGTTTATTATGTTTGTCCCCAATTGTAAAGCGCTACGGAATATGTTGGCGCTATATAAATAAATGATGATGATGATGACTGCTTACATTGGATCAGGACTGCAGGGTGGCAGTAGCATCTACAAGCAGCTGGTCCTGCAGAAGTTAGGACTGCCATATCTCTGGACGTGTCTGTAGACCAGACATGCATTTTATCTCTGTACTTTGAGTTGTACATAGTTTTTCAGACGTATTTTTGCGTGTACATTCTCTGCACATCTTTTCATCCAGCTGAAAATACAACCCTAACGGGTATATCTACTAAACTACGGGTTTGAAAAAGTGGAGATGTTGTCTATAGCAACCAATCAGATTGTAGCTGTCATTTGCAGAATGTACTAAATAAATGACAGCTAGAATCTGATTGGTTGCTATAGGCAACATCTCCACTTTTTAAAACCCGCAGTTTAGTAAATCCAGCCCTAAGTGTTCAAATGTAGATGGATGGAGGGTTTTTTATAAGTACAAACTAAAGGAATACTGAGCTTGGTATAAGATTCCCTCTCTCTCTTCCCTGTATGTAGAGTAATCCGGGTTGGCTATAGATACGTTGCAGTATTGTGATCAGCCACATGCTGTTAGAATTGGGACAGTGGAGAATATATTCTTGGACAGCAGGCAGCCCATCTGGGTGTGTAGTGAATGGAACATTGCTATGTGCTAATGGGGAAGGGCCAAGGCTTCATTTACTGACATCTGCAGAGGTGATTACCCCAAAGCCGGGATTACTGCTGCTTCCGAGGCTTGTTTTAAACATTC
The DNA here is from genome assembly GCF_038048845.1 of Mixophyes fleayi. Classification (NCBI taxonomy): domain Eukaryota; kingdom Metazoa; phylum Chordata; class Amphibia; order Anura; family Limnodynastidae; genus Mixophyes; species Mixophyes fleayi. Next base: position 104,511,254 of record NC_134411.1, read on the forward strand.
ACAAGAAAGTGCAACATGTTTTGCTGGGATGTAAGTAGTTATAATGGGGTGAGAGCTGGGAGAGGGGGTGTGAGGTAAGTATAACAATAATACCCACAATATACATACTACATATATGTATATAAGTGACAGTGACTGGAGTGGTCCTACTGAAAACAGTAGGAGAGGTGCTGGTAATATATATATATATAATATTTAGCACTTTATAACTCCGTGTGGTGGGTGTTCTGACCTTGCTGTTGTGCCACTTGGTACCTCCTTCCTCTGGGTTATTCACTGACTGTCCCCTCTCCTCTAGGAACATGACATCGAGACGCCCTATGGCATGCTACATGTCGTTATGCGAGGCACCCCGAAAGGCAATCGCCCGGCTATCCTCACATATCATGATGTGGGATTAAACCGTAAGTTTCATGTTTCTAAGTGTTTTTCCTGTCTAGATGCTTCATCATTAATACTATTGGTGATAATCATGAGAATAACAAATACAGATTTTCCCCTATATCAGTATAATGTGGCCACAGACTCGTACCTGCTCGGATACTGTGGTGAGGGTGTCACAGTGATTATCTATATTCATGTAGCTTGTATGTTCTTTACGTGTTCCACAGACATACTGGTCGGCTACTAATGTACTGAACCCCGGTGTGTAGCAGATAAATGACATTATGACTGGGAGGTGAATAAACATTCTCAGATTGTACAGCACTGCGCTGAACACAGCAAACCACAGCCTAAATTACATTCATGGTGCTCAGAGATAAAAAGTAATTGGGGGGGAAAACTAACCAAGTCATGAAGACTTCTACTATTTGGTCATTTGGTTATTAGATTATTTACAAATTCATTCAACCCTAACGCTAACTAGACAGTCCCCTAACTGGACACCGGCCACTCGTTGGCATCGGTCGCACCACCCACAGCTTTTTAAGCTTCCTCCCAAGCACTACACTAGCTGTTCCCCGGTGCTCACTCTGTGGTCCTGTGTGGTGTGTGCAGACGTAACCCTGCCTGTAACCTGAGCCTGTAGACTCCCAGAGAGACTATTAGTCTCCTCTTTATTAGTATGCGGCCAACTGCCCCTATAGCCACACAATATATATATATATATATATAGCACTGCAGCCTCACAGCGCTGGGTCCTGTCTGTGTGGTGTGTACAGAAGAGTGTGCAGACGTAACCCTGCCTGTAACCTGAGCCTGTAGCTACACAATATATATATATATATATATATATATATATATATATAGCACTGCAGCCTCACAGTGCTGGGTCCTGTCTGTGTGGTGTGTACAGAAGAGTGTGCAGACGTAACCCTGCCTGTAACCTGAGCCTGTAGCTACACAATATATATATATATATATATATATATATATATATAGCACTGCAGCCTCACGGCGCTGGGTCCTGTCTGTGTGGTATGTACAGAAGAGTGTGCAGACGTAACCCTGCCTGTAACCTGAGCCTGTAGCCACACAATATATATATATATATATATATATATATATATATATATATAGCACTGCAGCCTCACAGTGCTGGGTCCTGTCTGTGTGGTGTGTACAGAAGAGTGTGCAGACGTAACCCTGCCTGTAACCTGAGCCTGTAGCTACACAATATATATATATATATATATATAGCACTGCAGCCTCACAGCGCTGGGTCCTGTCTGTGTGGAGTTTGTGTGTTCTCCCATATTCCAAATACATACTGTTAGGTGAAGTAACCCCATCGTCCGTGTGTTATATGATTATCACTGACTGACAGTATTAATGTACCTATTAATAGTATTAATGTTTTGTAGATATATATACTGTGAATATTATAATCCTTCCGCATTTAGTATAATACTCAGAAAAAGTAAATATTGGGAATAATAGACAGATTTTCCTGATAATTTCTTCATCTTTTCCCTCAATGTATTTTATATTCTCCCAATATGCTTTTTTTAACCAAATGTAACCAGATATTAGGGAGTGTTATCTAAAGCAACGGGTCATAAATCAATGTGTCAACATGAAACATGTAAACGTGCTGGTAATACAGCATTCCCCGTGATAAAATGGCACCACCCCATGTACCTTATGTACCCTGTGTACCCCCTATATAACCATGTACCCTATATATACCCCTTGTACCCTATATACCCCATCTACCTCATATATCCCATGTACCCTGTATACCCTACATACCCTGTATGCCCCATGTACCCTATATACCCTGTATACCCCTCGTACCCTGCATACCCCATGTACTCTGTGTACCCCATGTACCCCCTATATACCCATGTACCCTATATATACCCCTTGTACCCTATATACCCCATCTACCCTATATACCTCATATATCCCATGTACCCTGTATACCCTACATACCCTATATACCCTGTATACACCTCGTACCCTGCATACCCCATGTACTCTGTGTACCCCATGTACCCCCTATATACCCATGTACCCTATATATACCCCTTGTACCCTATATACCCCATCTACCCTATATACCTCATATATCCCATGTACCCTGTATGCCCCATGTACCCTGCATACCCCATGTACTCTGTGTACCCCATGTACCCCCTATATACCCATGTACCCTATATATACCCCTTGTACCCTATATACCCCATCTACCCTATATACCTCATATATCCCATGTACCCTGTATACCCTACATACCCTGTATGCCCCATGTACCCTATATACCCTGTATACACCTCGTACCCTGCATACCCCATGTACTCTGTGTACCCCATGTACCCCCTATATACCCATGTACCCTATATATACCCCTTGTACCCTATATACCCTATCTACCCTATATACCTCATATATCCCATGTACCCTGTATACCCTACATACCCTGTATGCCCCATGTACCCTATATACCCTGTATACACCTCGTACCCTGCATACCCCATGTGCCCTGTGTACCCCACGTACCCTATATACCCCATATATCCCATGTACCCTGTATACGCTACATACCCTGTATATTCTCTTTGTGAGATCATATAATTCATTATTCTCTCCCAGAATAATAAATACAACATAAAGGACATCTTATGTGGAGATTTGAGGTCCACACTAATATTTACATATAATTATATTCTGAGTGATATTATTAATGACAGGTTCCCCAGATTCTGTCCCATCTTCTCTATACATGATCAGGAGATTATGGACTAGTCCTCTTCTCTTCCAGATAAACTCTGCTTCAACACCTTCTTTAACTACGAGGACATGCAGGAGATCACCAAACATTTTGTAGTGTGTCACATAGATGCCCCCGGCCAGCAGGTGGGGGCCTCCCAGTTCCCCCAAGGGTAAGTTATACGCCCCTTGGGTGTTGCTGTCATTTATCTTTGATCCTGAGCTGATAACCTTCCTTCTTCATCTAGCTACCAATATCCCACCATGGAGAACCTGGCCGCCATGATACCAAGCGTCATCCAGCACTTTGGGTAAGATATGACGGATGTACAGTGTAATGTGCCGTTATCCAGCATCCTCTGTACGCCACACACACGTGTGTGCTCTTCATATCAGTGACAAGAGACCGGAATCATCTGAGCTCTGTGCTTCATAGTGAGACGCCGTCCGCGTAGCGTATCTTTGCTCTTTTCTCCACTGCGCGTGTTCACAAAGAAGACAGGAAACTTAGACCTGCAGCTTCTATCAGTGGGGTTACCGCCATACATTGTATTCATGGAGAGTGATCAGAGGTGTGGGGGCCTGAAGTGGGTGGTGAGTGTGTAGTAACTGGCGCTGGTCAGACCTGCAGCTTCTATCAGTGGGGTTACCGCCATACATTGTATTCATGGAGAGTTATCAGAGGTGTGGGGGCCTGAAGAGTGAGTGGGTGGTGCGTGTGTAGTAACTGGCGCTGGTCAGACCTGCAGCTTCTATCAGTGGGGTTACCGCCATACATTGTATTCATGGAGAGTGATCAGAGGTGTGGGGGCCTGAAGTGGGTGGTGCGTGTGTAGTAACTGGCGCTGGTCAGACCTGCAGCTTCTATCAGTGGGGTTACCGCCATACATTGTATTCATGGAGAGTGATCAGAGGTGTGGGGGCCTGAAGTGGGTGGTGCGTGTGTAGTAACTGGCGCTGGTCAGACCTGCAGCTTCTATCAGTGGGGTTACCGCCATACATTGTATTCATGGACAGTTATCAGAGGTGTGGGGGCCTGAAGAGTGAGTGAGTGGGTTGTGAGTGTGTAGTAACTGGCGCTGGTCAGACCTGCAGCTTCTATCAGTGGGGTTACCGCCATACATTGTATTCATGGAGAGTGATCAGAGGTGTGGGGGCCTGAAGAGTGAGTGGGTTGTGAGTGTGTAGTAACTGGCACTGGTCGGCCTCATAGTGGGATAACTACCTCATATGTAAATGTTACGGATATTATAAAAGTACCTCTGATGCCCATCCTAATTTAGTAGTGGTACGTTATTCCTTATAATACACACGTTTTAATAAAATAATCTGTTCCCTAACACCTAGACTCGTACTTACACAGAATCAGAATGAAGCAAACCCACATTTGCGCACAGACTCAGAGACGAATAGAATCACAATGAAGCAAATTGACATTTACAGACTTACTGACGCTCAGACTCACACTGACGCACAGTAGCGGTCCCTGATCTGAAGACGCCTCCCGCGGCGCTCTGGTCAGGCCCGCAGGAATAACTGAACCTGAAAGAGTGGTTCAGGACCTGCTGTGGCCGTGAGCAGAGCGCCGGGGGAGGAGCTGACGTCAGGTAACAAGGCATCTTCTGATGGCAGGTTGTGTATTATAATGTATTCATCTCTTGTGTGCAGCATTCAGAGCATCATCGGGATTGGAGTTGGAGCTGGATCTTACGTCCTTGCAAAGTTCGCTGTGAGTTGATGAGAAATGAATATATTGTATTATGAAATGTAACAATTCAGACACAGGAGTATTACACATTGACATGTATGACAGATTATCATCAGAATACAAGGAAGAAGGCGCTATCCTTCTGTATAGTAATTTCCTCTGCGTCCCTGTACCCGGGCATCTTACTCTAGTATACATTGGATGCTGGTTGGGTAAATAGGTTTTATAGCACTGGCTCTTTATTATTACCACATTGTAGATCTGGTATAAAAGGAAAGAGCTGTGAGGGCCCTGTGTACAGTATATTGGTCCCACACATGTATCTGCACAGGTCACGCTGCGCACCAGGCGTACGTCCGGAGTAACAAGTGTGATAGCACGTCCAGTCCTCTGTACAGATCTATAGCGAGGCCGTAGTATCCTCCATACTTACTGAACCCTTGCTCTGCCCACAGCTAATTTTCCCAGAGCTGGTGGAAGGTCTTGTCCTGGTAAACATTGATCCCAATGGGAAGGGCTGGATCGACTGGGCGGCTTCCAAGGTAAGACACAGAGTACTGTATGTAGCAATCAGCAGCAGCACCACCTGCTGGTAACTCAGAGTACTGTATCCCCTGACACTGGCCCGGTCCTTGCTATAACACCATTATGCTAATTGAAGCTAATGCTCTGTTACTCATGTTTGTCTTTATTCAGCTGTCTGGACTGACCAGTTCCCTCCCTGACACCGTGTTATCTCATCTCTTCAGTCAGGTATTGTTACTCCGCCTCACCATTACATACTGCTTGTGATGCTAACAGACATGTACCATATATATATATATAATATAATATATGTGACTGGAATGTGATAGGGTGACAATGGAGGCAGTAGGAGTGGCGGTATGATATACCCCGTCTACCGCCCTCGTCCACCACCAGTGGTAACAATATGACTTCTGTTACTAGTATTGATGCTCCTGTGTACATGATGGAGGGGAGGCTGCTGTATGTTACTTTGAGTCTTACATTATGGACTTGTACAGACAGTAAATAAATGTTATGTCTGTAACGCCCCCCTGCAACCTTTACACCATCTATGTCCATCATCCTCGCCTAACACAGTATGTAATACTCGTGTGGCTGTGGTTACTCTGTGTATTGCACATGTTGTGTGATGTGTAGATGTCATTACTCTGACTGCTAGTAGTAACACTGTTTTAGATAATACCGCCCTCTGGTGGTAACAATATGTATCGCCTCAGGAGGAGCTGATGAATAACACAGAACTTGTGCAGAATTACCGCCAGCAGATTAGTAGTTGTGTGAATCAGAACAACCTGCAGCTCTTCTGGAGCATGTACAACAGGTAAGGGCCCTTTCTATTCCCCTCTGATTGTTACCTAAGAACTACCCCAATTACCCCTGCAGCTCCTGTAATATCCCAATAACAGCAATCAATGGATTCTAATCTGAGACTATAGCTGTGGAGTACTGTGATATAAACTTACCCCATTATCATCATTGTCAACATTTATTTATATAGCGCCAGTAGATTCCGTAGCGCTTTACATTTGGGAACAAACAGTAATAATACTGGGTAATACATACAGACAGAGGTAAGAGAACCCTGCTCACAAGCTTAAAGTCTGGTACAATGGGAGTTAGAAACCCAAGGGTAAGTGCTACATTATATTGCACACTGGACCAGCTAGAATGCAAAGGTTACAAAGTATTTAGTGGGCTGTGTGATCAGTCACAAAAGCAATGTTGGTCAGAGGGTTGTCGTCTTGTGTTAGCTGTGTAGAGGATGGTAATAGGGTAATCTAGGGAAATTCAGATGGTGGCTGAGGAATATTATAACCTTGTCTGAAGAGGTGGGTTTTCAGTGAACGCTTGAAGGTTTGTAGACTAGAGGAAAGTCTTATTGTGCGAGGGAGGGAATTCCACAGAGTGGGTGCAGCCCGAAAAAGTCCTGTAACCGGGAATGGGAGGATGTAATGAGAGTGGAGGAGAGAAGTAGATCTTGTGCAGAACGGAGGTGTCGAGTAGGGAGATATTTCGAGAGAAGAGAGGAGATGTATGTTGGTGCAATTTTGTTGATAACCTTATATGTTAGTAGAAGAATTTTATATTGGATTCGTTGAAATACAGGCAGCCAATGTAGAGACTGACAGAGGGGCTCAGCAGAGGAAGAACGGGTTGCAAGGAAAATCAATCTAGCTGCTGCGTGCAAAATAGATTGTAGGGGTTCAAGTCTGATTTTGGGAAGAACAGTAAGGAGGGAATTGCAATAGTCGATGCGGGAGATGATGAGTGCATGAATTAATGTTTTTGTGGTGTCTTGTGTCAGATATGTGCGTATTCTGGAAATGTTCTTTAGATGTATGTAACATGATTTAGATATAGAGTCAATGTGGGGAACAAATGATAGTTGTGAGTAAAGTATCCCGACAAGTATTGAAACAACAGCTGACAAGTAACTAGATACTGACTATTGTGGTTTGGATTAGTAAGTACCTGGTGATTACTCCAAGACCAGACTAGTTAGTACCAATTGGCTATTCTTGGAATAATGACCAGATACTAAATGGGCTGATATTGGATATTGACTAGACACTAAAGCTGGGTACACACTGAAGAATTGTTCAGACCGACGTGTTATCTGAAACGATTATACCTACGACTGAAGGTCCGATCAGTCTGATGATTCATCCATACACACTGACACCATTTACCTTCAGATCTGTGCTCTTCATCTGGTCCTCTAGTCCGGAGAATGACAGCACAATATTCATTCATTCACCACTGTCACATTGTCACAATGATTGAAACCGCCTTGTTATAGCTATCCACATGTCCTAACGAATGTCGTTAGCTTCTGTGACTCTGAAACGAAATATTCTGTCTCAGAACGAACAAATGAATTATTCCTTCTACAGCGCTCTCTATATTTATTCTCTGGGACATTCAGTGCTAACATCGGCTGAAAAGAGCCCGACTCTATAACCTCTATGGAGATCGTCAGCATGAGTACATACATACTGCATGATCGTTAGGTGATTGATAGGAAAATATTGAATGGTACGACCAACTAAATGAGGCGATAATCGTCCATTTGGGCAGACTTTCCACCATCGTGTCACTACACACACTGGCCCCACTTTCGAACGAGAAGTTGTATGTCGGCTGGTTGAGCCGATTATTGGACAAAAACCCTGTAGTGTGTACCCAGCTTAACTTGCCAAATCTTATAGTTATTACTAAGTACTAATTGGCTCATTGTGATCATACCTATGTACTAACTGACCTAGTCTTGGGGTCATTTCTAGGTACTGAGTGACCTGGTCTTGGGGTAATTACTACATAGTGTCTGTTGCGGTGAGGGGTGTAGGTAGCAGAGTTTGGGGTGGGGGGTGTAGGTAGCAGAGTTTGGGGTGGGGGGGGTGTAGGTAGTGGGAGTCATCTTTCTTACCCCTTGCTCCTTCTGCTTAATTATAGTTTTAGTATTTGTGTGTTTAATGTCTTTCTCATTCTCCTCTTTACTTCCCAGTCGAAGAGACTTGGAGATGAATCGCCCCGGGACGGTCCCAAATGCTAAGACTTTGAGGTAAGCCTCATATTTTTCTTCTGCACCCCAAGCAGAGGGTGCACAGATCCCCCGTCACGTGGTATACAGAGGGTGTACAGAGCCCCTGTCACGTGGTATATAGAGGGTGTTACAGAGCCCCCGTCACGTGCTATATAGAGGGTGTACAGAGCCCCTGTCACGTGGTATATAGAGGGTGTACAGAGCCCCTGTCACGTGGTATATAGAGGATGTACAGAGCCCCCGTCACGTGGTATATAGAAGGTGTACAGAGCCCTCATCGCGTGGTATATAGAGGGTCACGTGGTATATAGAGGGTGTACAGAGCCCCCGTCATGTGGTATATAGAAGGTGTACAGAGCCCCCATCGCGTGGTATATAGAGGGTCACGTGGTATGTAGAGGGTGTACAGAGCCCCCCTCATGTGGTATATAGAGGGTCACGTGGTATGTAGAGGGTTTACAGAGCCCCCGTCACGTGGTATATAGAGGGTGTACAGAGCCCCTGTCACGTGGTATATAGAGGTTGTACAGAGCCCCCGTCACATGGTATATAGAAGGTGTACAGAGCCCCCATCGCGTGGTATATAGAGGGTCACGTGGTATGTAGAGGGTGTACAGAGCCCCCGTCATGTGGTATATACAGGGTAACATGGTATATAGAAGGTGTACAGAGCCCCCGTCGCGTTGTATATAGAGGGTCACATGGTATATAGGAGGTGTACAGAGCCCCCGTCACGTGGTATATAGAGGGTCACGTGGTATGTAGAGGGTGTACAGAGCCCCCGTCATGTGGTATATAGAGGGTCACGTGGTATATAGAGGGTCACGTGGTATGTAGAGGGTGTACAAAGCCCCCGTCACGTGGTATATAGAGGGTCACGTGGTATATAGAGGGTCACGTGGTATGTAGAGGGTGTACAGAGCCCCCGTCACGTGGTATATAGAGGGTGTTACTATCGGATCAGATAGAATTAGGGTAGCGGTTATAGACTGCAGACAGCCGCACTCAGTACACGTTATGGGCCTCAGTTACATTTAGGAGGAGTGATATAATTACCCAGTACTATAGTCAGCCCCTGCCTGGTAGGCACAGCGTGGATTCCCCCCTAGGAGGAACATGTAGACTTTACACAATGGCTGACTGAATGGACACGTGTGTGTCTGTGTCTCCTCTGTCCATGCTCTGAGACGCTCCTGGCTCTCTTCAGCAGCAGTAACGTAATAACACTGAGACGCTAACTGGAGCCAGGAGTCCCTTCCGGGAACAGGTGCCGCTGGGGCTGTAGCAGTAGATGTTCCCAGACAGACGCTGCCGTTTCATCCGGGACCGGTGCCCATGCCCCCTGGGCCCATCCCCTTACATATACTCATATACACTCAGCTGATTAGTGGGCCAGGGGGAGTCAGTGCTTGGTTTTCAGTATCAGGGAGAAAACGCTAATTTCCCCCACACACAGACATACTATCTCATTGTGCCCCCTTGTGGCTGGTTACGGTTCTCCAGCACATGAATGGAGCATATACACCAATCAGCCACAACATTAACACCGCTGACCAGTGAAGGGATAACACTGATTATCTGGTGACAATGACACCTGTCAGGGGTGGGATATATTAGGCACCAAGTGAACGGTCAGTTCTTGAAGTTGATGTGTTGGAAGCAGGAAAAATGGGCAACGTAAGGATCTGAGCGACTATGACAAGGGCCAAATTATGATGTCTGGACGACTGGGTCAGAGCTTCTCCAAAACGGCCGATCTTGTGGGGTGTTCCCGGTATACAGTGGTTAGTACCTACCAGAAGTGGTCCAAGGACGGATAACCAGTGAACTGGCCACAGGGTGATGGGCGCCCAGGGTCATTGATGCGCTGGGTAGTGCAGGCGCCTGTCTGGTCCGATCCCACAGAGGAGCTACTGTAGTACAAATTGCTGGAAATGTTAATGCTGGTTATGATAGAAAGGTGTCAGATCACACAGAGCATCTCAGATTACTGTGTAGCTGGAGACCGGTCAAAGTGCCCATGCTGACCCCTGTCCACTGCTGAAAGCAACTACAGAGCACGTGAGCGTCAGAACTGGGAGATGGAGCAATGGAGGAAGGCGGCCTGGTCTGATGAATCATGTTTCTTTTACATCATGTGGACGGCCGGGTGCGTGTGCATCATTTA